>NC_142066.1:76405998-76561310 GCF_059756535.1 Pantherophis guttatus
AAAAGTGGCGAGTACAAAACAAATGATGTTGAAACATAAAGAGAGAGTGCAAAAGCTCTAGAAAAATGAGGAGCAAAAAGGAAAAAATTAAAGACATAGATAGCAGATTGGGAGAAGTTGAACATGACAGAAGTGGATAAATTGGATGGGAGATGGACAAATCAGAATTTTATCTCAGATTTCAAAATGTAGAAGAAGAGAAAGGAGAGAATTTGGCAGAAATAATGATAGGAATGTTGGCTGAAGCACTAGAAATTACTAAGGAGAAGATGATGGATGATGTGGATGAGATATATCAAGTCTATACTAGGTATGCAATGAATAATAAGTTACCACAAGAAGTGGTAGCGCAGCAGACTAAAGCAGACTAAAGCACTGTTATTAACATCAGTTGCCTGCAATTACTGCAAGTTCAAATCTCACCAGGCTCAAGGTTGACTCAGCCTTCCATCCTTTCTAAGGTAGGTAAAATGAGGACCCAGATTGTGGGGGCAATAAGCTTTGTATAAAATATACAAAAAGTATGAAGGCTATTGCTTAATGCATTGTAAGCCGCCCTGAGTCTCCAGAGAAGGGTGGCATATAAATCAAATTTAAAAAAAAGATGACTGAGGAAATAAACTTAAAAGATGCATGGAGAGATAGAAATGGAAAAAACAGACAATATATTTTTATTCTGACAGACATTCATCTTGGTCTAGATTAGATATGATATGGACAACAATGGAATTGACTTTAAACATAGAACAAATTGAGATAGAAGCAAATACCTGGGCAGATCATAATCCAGTGACAGTGAAATGGAAAGGACAAAGGAGAAGATTTAGATGGACTTCAAATAATATTATATTAAAAGAAAAGGACTTTGTACAGAAAATGGAGAGAGAATTGGCTTTCTTTTTCAAGGAGAATAGGAAAGAAGATACTTCGACGCAAAATTTTGGGATACGATGAAAGCCTATGCTAGAGGTTTGATAATGGATTATACAAGGAAGAGAAATGCAAAGAAAAGACAAACATACAAAATATTGGAAGAGGATTATAAGAGATTTGAAAAAGAGCTTCAGAAATGTCCATATAAAAAGATGTTAAAGTGAAAATGGATACAATAAAACATAAAATGGATTTACTGGAGAAAGAAGAATTAGCTCAATAAATTAGAAGCACTAAACAGAATTATTTTGAGAATGCCAATAAACCAGGAAGATGGTTAGCATATAAATTGAAAAAAGAGAGAGAATCAAGAAAAATAATACAATTAATCGATAACCAAGGACAAAGTAAATTTGAAAATAAAGAGAAGAAAAAAATTATACAGGATTACTATAGACAACTCTGTGAGAAAGAAAAGATAGAGGAGGAAAATGTGACACGATATCTTCAAAATGCAAATTTACCTAGGATTCCTAAAGATATTGAGGAAATGTTAGAGGGAAACATAACGATGATGGAATTAACTGAAGCAATTAAGAAACAAAAGAATGGAAAGGCACCAGGGCCAGATGGTTTGCCAGCGGAATATTATAGGACATTGCAGGAATCTTTGAGTCTCCCACTACTAGAAGTTATGACTGAAGTTATGACAAAGAAGGAAATACCCAAGTCATGGTCTGAGGTATATATTACATTGATTCCGAAGGAGGATACAGACCCACAACAAATCAAAAATTACAGACCTATATCCCTGCTAAATTCAGATTATAAAATTTTTGCTTCAATATTGGCAGAAAGACTTAAAAGATATTTAAATAACTTTATACATTCAGATCAAAATGGGTTTCTGCCAAAAAGACAAATTAGAGACAATATGAGAATAATTCTGGACACTTTGGAATACTATGAAGCCCATCCAGAAAAGCAAATGGCTTTGATATTTTTAGATGCACAGAAAGCTTTTGATAAAGTAAATTGGCGTTTTATGTTGCTTCAAATGGAACAGATGGGCTTTGGCAGAAAATTCATTCAAGCAATAGAAGCTATATATTATAAACAAACGGCAAAAGTACTGATAAATGGAGAATTGACAGACTCTATTGAGATAAAAAAAGGTACTAGACAAGGTTGTCCATTGTCCCTTCTGTTGTTTATGTTAACTTTAGAAGTGCTAAATAGAAGTATAAGAGAAGAAAAAGACACAAAGGAATGAAAATTTGTAAAGAAGAATATAAATTGCAAGCATTTGCTGATGACCTGGTCTTCATTCTTGAAGATCCATTAACATCAATAACTACAATGATATATAAAATTGGAGAGTTTGGGAAAGTAGCTGGTTTGAAAATCAACAAAGAGAAAACAAAAATTTTGACCAAAAATATGTTGGTAAAGCAAAAAGAAGAATTGGCAGATATATCAAAAATGCAGGTTACAAATAAAGTTAAATATTTGGGGATATTCTTTACAGCAAGATGTAGCACACTTTAAGAACATAATTATAATAAACTTAAACAACAGATAGGGACAGATTTGGCGAAATGGGAAAACTTACAGCTTTCTTTGATTGGAAGGATATCAACTATTAAGATGAATATTTTGCCTAGAATTTTATATTTGTTCCAGACAATTCCAATTATACTGGGGAAAGACTTATTTGAAGAATTGAATAAAATGGTGTTAAAATATATTTGGCAAGGAAAGAAGGCGAGGATAAAATTAAAGTTGCTACAAGATGTTAGAATGAAAGGGGGTTTTGGCCTACCTAATTGGGAACTTTATTATCAAGCGACAAGTTTGATGTGGATTAAAGAATGGATAACATTAAGAAATACTAGATTATTGAATTTAGAAGGTCATGATTTGCTGATGGGGTGGCATGCTTTTTTATGGTATAAGGGAACAAAAATACAGGGATATTTTAGAAAACACCATATATGTGAGGCTTTGTTATTAAATTGGGAGAAGATTAAAAAAACAACACTATTTGGGCTTCCGGTTGGCACCGCCGGCATCGCGGACGGTCTTTTTGGACCACCAGCCCCGCGATTCCGTTGGAGCCGTTCTGACAGCGCTAATCAGCTGTCAGACGGCTTGAAAACCTCTCCTTCGGGAGAAGAAGGAGAGGAGAGCCAGTGGGCGAGGGTAGAGCTCCCCGGAAGCCCCTGGAGTAATTCCAGGGGCTTGGAGGGTGAGAGCTCCCCGGTCAGCCCACTGAAGCTCTGTTTAAACGGAGCCAGATGCCGGCGACCAACTCTGCTGTCAAAAAGAAGATTAATTGATTTCAAAAGCAGACAGAACAGAAGCAGGAGAACAAGCTTTTGCAAGTATGATGCTTAACTCCTGGGATACATTGTTTCTACTTGATTTTGCTGAGCTGGAGGTGGAAATGGCGTCTTCGTTGTGGGTGTAAAAGTGAAAGTTAGAAATGAAAGTGCTTGTTAACAGATTTGTGCTTAGAGACTGGATTTAAACTGCTAGGATTTGAGAGATGGGTGTAGAAAAGACTATCTTGCTTGATAAATTACAAATAAATCTGAGAAAGTTGTTCAAGAGTTTTTATGGCTGAGAAAAGAAAATTTCTTTTAAAATAATATGGCTTCCAAGCAAGGAGTTCCTGAAAGTGGTGGAGGCTCTCTAATGGTGTCAGAAATGACACAGAGAACTGAGTCACAGAGCCAGGAGGATTTTTTTAGAGACCTTACATAATTTATAAAGGAAGCCATGAATAACCAAATTGTAATTATTAATAACCTAACAGCAATCATAGAACAAAAATTTATAGAACCGGTGGAGGATATAAAAGCAACTGAGTATGTTTTTGAAGGAAAGCACAATGACAATGTAGGAGACATTTTGACCAAAACAGAGAAGCTGGAACTGGCTGGCTCTCAAGAATCTTCAAACTTTCTTCCTGCCCTTTTGGAATTAACTGACAGAACTTTTCAAAAATATAATTTGGAGCAGAAAGAAGAAGAAACTGACCAGCCCTACGAGGTTTCAGAGGAAGATTTGGCAGAGGCTTTCACACAATTAATTGAAATGCAATAACTGGACTTTCCTTTTCAAACTGATCAAGTTAATTCTTCGTTCTATGAACTGACTGATTATATAAGCAAGAAGAGTCGATATGGGGGCTCTAAATCAGAGGAAATGGTTCCAAGAAAGGGACAAGTTTTAAAGATACATCAACCCCCAGTTAAAATTCAAAACCTCCTCAAAATAAAAGTAGGAGGGAGGAAGAAAGACTGGAAAAAATATAGAAAGAAAGGAAGAATGGAAAATTAACTTTCTCTGGTCTAACTATTGATGTATTAATGATTAATTATAATGATTAAGTAAATGAATTAAGAGTTCAATTAATGATTAATTAAGGTTTAATTATTGTTGTATTAAGATTTTTAAAAATATTTGAATTTTGAGAACAAAAGTAGGAGTAAGAGTAACATGATTAAGTAAATGAACTAAGAATATGTTACAGATGTATTACGAGATTTTTAGGCTTTGAATGATCTATTAGTATTTGTTAATGGTTTTTAAAACTCTTAGGGCTAAAGGATTATATGTTATTTTGAGTTTAAAGGGAGGTTGATGAATAATCTGCAGAAGGGGAGTTAAGGGGTCTAGGGAGTTTTAAGTCTTGCATTAACTTAGCATATTTTAGCGTATGTTTGGTAAAATTTATACCCTGTTTTTCTTCTGGGAAGTTGGGGGAGGGGGTGGGAAGGGGGGGTTGAAGGTTGGGTTTACAAATGTTTAAATAGATAAGTGAAAATGTTATTTGTTTGAATTTAAAAAAATAATAAAAACTTTTTGTTCAAAAAAAAGAACACTATTTGAAAATTCCAGTCTGTGTATCAACGATTGAAGCATTTTCATATTCAGTAATATTTAGAAGAGAACAAACTGTTAGATATAGTGAATTAATGGATGGAAAGGGTGAACTTAAATCGAAGCAAGAACTGGAAGAACAAGGTTTTAAGATGGATTGGTTTTCTTATTTGCAAATACATTCTAGATATGAAGATTCTAAACAAGAAGGTTTTTATAATGTCTTGACTAATTTAGATAAGATTTTAATGGGGTTTGATGATTACGTAATTAAAAAATTGTATGGTTATTTATTAGAGGTAAAATTGGAAGAGGAACAAGTTAAAGAAACAATGATAGCATGGGAGAAAAATTTTGGTCATGGGATTGATCTAGAGAAATGGCAAAAATTGTGGTTGCAAAATTATAAAATGACAATGTCTACAGCATATAAGGAGAATTTGTATAAGATGTTTTACAGGTGGCATCTACCCCCGACGAGAATAGCCAGAATGTTCAAGAACAAATCAGAGAAATGTTGGAAATGTCATCAGACTCCAGGATCATATTATCATATGTGGTGGACATGTACAGAAGCTAAAAGATATTGGACTAAAATCCACACATGGTTCGAAAAAATGACAAAGAAACACATTGACTTTAAACCAGAGATATTTTTATTAGGGATTTTACCAGAAATGTATAACAAAGAACTGAGATATTTAATTGGGAATGTTTTAACAGCGACTAGAATTGTTTTTGCTAAAAATTGGAAAGGCAAGAAAATACCTAATGATGATAAAGTTATTAAGAAAATTATGGACTGTGCTGAAATGAGTAAACTGACATTTGAAATTAGGGAACATAAACAATATTAATTGATTTGGGATCTGTTTTATCAATGGCTAGACAATAAAGCATGGAGATGAAATATGAAATATGAAATTAATGTAATGATAAAATATATGAAGTGTTTTCTTATGTTAAATAAGAGTTAAATGAGTATAATAATATAAAGGGATATATAAAACTGTTAAATAAGAGAAATTAAATAATTGGTAATTTTGGATATGGAATTGTGCACAAAAGAATTTTAACCGATCGACACACTGTCTGTGATTGTATTTGAATGATGGTGGTTTTATGTTTTGTTTTTGTTTTAAATCTCAAAAAAATTTCAAAAAAAAAGGAATGCTGTATTTCCATATTTATTTGATATATCAAATATATAGCAGTGATTCTCATGTAAGGCTCAAGAAATCTTGGTTATTTACATATTGCAGAAAAACATAAGCATTTGGATGCTTTGCAGAGTAACATGACAGTAGAAACTTGCTCTACAAAGGATGTGTTGTACAGTCATTAACAACATAATGATTCTCACTTCTTTTTTCAGTAAACAATTTCTCAGCTTTACTTCACTTGTACTAAATGGTTCTAGGGCCTTTCTATCTTTAATTTAAAAACTTAAAACTAAATTGGATACCCTGACAAATGTGGGGGAGCTAATTTATTCAAAACTTGTTTGGTTTATTTGCACTTAATTCTAATTCATAATTCAGATTGTAAAATTATTTATTTCTCACATCCACATCCAGTCAAAACAAATATGAAAGTTTAGATGCCTTGTCTTTGTTTTTTTAAAAATCACTATTAATCACAACTAATACTCTGCAAATAGAATTTAATCTATTAAATTAGATTAATTTAAATAATATGAGAAATGAAAGGTATCATTGAATGGACATTATGAATATAAAACTTTAGTCTACCTTTATCTGATAGAACTGAAAGTGAGCAGCTGGGGAAGGCATAGGGCTATGTTATGTTTATCTCCTTCTAACTTTGAGAAATGTGCATTCATTTCTCTAGGTTGATTGAAAATTTTCTGAACCATGAAGGGCTAGACCTCTGCCTACTTTTACAGATTCTTCCAAAACATGTTTTCAAAAGTTCAAATGTCACAGATTAATAATAATGGACTATAAGGACATAATGTTGAGAATAAATCATGCTATCCAGTCATCTGATAAAAAACAGCAAATGAAATATTTGGAATGTTTATTCAAGGAGCACATGAAAAGCTGTGAGAGTTCAACCACTGAGTCACTTTCTGAGCTGGCGTTCTCCATTGGCACTACCATAATTCTACATCATTAGCAATAATCTTCCTTTTTTAAACTTTCTGCATGGTAAAAGTATGACATCTCTTCAGGATTGCAGCAATATCCTGAGTCATAGATCCCATATAAATTGGCTTCTTTCATATACTGTAGTCATTTAACAAGTGTCAATGAACAATCAGGATTGTGTTTGAGGCCTAATTTCTCATGCAGAGGAGCTGTATTTCTGGTTAAATTCCCAGTTGCTTGCACTTGGATTTGGTTGTGACATTGCTACAGAAAACAAATGCCTTCTTTTTGGATGAAAAATTAATTCCTAGGATGACTGCTGCCAGAGGAACGCCTGGAAACAAAGGAGGAGAGGTTAAGGGTAACCATGCATGGTCAAGCTGGCATACACCCCAGTCATTGCTCAGCATTCTTCAGTGATCACCATAGGGAAGCAAACAGCGGGGATGTAATATCATCAGTGTGAGGCAGCACTAACCATCCCAGCAAAGATTGCCTGGGCAAGAAGAGAACAAATCAACCTGGAAGGTTCTGCCAAATGGAACTGGATTAACACTTCATTGAAATCAGCTACCTTATATCTTTTTGCATCACATTAAGATGTGGGTCATGATCCAAGCCTGTCCACATTTGAGAGGTTTTCTCTTAATTGTTCTATTCTGCTGCTTGCTTCAATGAAACACACAATTTCTCCCACATTGTAAAGAAGAGATTTATAATGTCTATGGGTGCCCAGCTTTCTGTTTATTTCATCCCTGATCTAGGGACAGATCAGTGACAGAAGTAAGAAAATAGAAGTTAATATGAAAAGACAGAAAGAGCTAGGGATTCTTCAACAGCTCTAAAAAGGCAACACAATTGAATGTAGATTGCAGTAGAGCTGCCAGATCTGGACCTAGACCATTAGATGGCAGAGTTGAGTTTTAGAGTCTCTGCTGCCATCTAGTGGTTATCTGGATATTTGCACTCCAGAATTGATACGCTAATCACATTTGCTCTGTGACATTTTTAAATAGGTTTATATGCACCCCAATTTTTGTAATAAGTAAAATAAATTAATACACAATATTTTTAAAGACAAGGTTACATAATTTTAAAATATAACAGAATAACACAGTTGGAAGGGGCCCTGGAGCTCTCCAGTTCAAGCAGGAGACCCTATATCATTTCAAACAAATGGTTGTCAAATCTCTTCTTAAAAACTTCCAGTGTTGGAGCATCCATAATTTCTGGAGGTAAATCATTCCACTAATTGATTGTTCTAGCTGTTAGGAAATTATTTCTAGGTTCTTTCTTTAGTTAGTTTCCATCCATTGCTTCTTGTCCTGCCTTCAGGTGCTTTGGAGAATAGCTTGACTCCCTCTTCTTTGTGGCAGCCCCTGAGATATTGGAACACTGCTCTCATGTCACCCCCTGGTCCTTCTTTTCATTCAACTGTTCTTCATATGTTTTCGCCTCCAGTCCCCTAACCATCTTTGTTGTTCTTTTCTGCAAACTTTCTAGAGACTCAACATCTTTTTATATATTCCCAGTGTGGTTTTCCCAAGGCCACTTAAGATCCTACCTTGCTTTATTTGCTAACCCTTTTTCTCAATAAATGTTTCCTTTTGAAATAATGCTTTGATTGCTACAGCCCACTGCTGGTTCATATTAAAGAGATTGTCCCCTAGGACTCCAAGATCCCTATCGCAGTTACTACTAACTGGCTATATTATTACGATTTTTTTTATTATTGAATTATTATGATAAAATTGCATTATTATTATTTTTTGATACAATTTGATACAATTTAAGATAAATTGTAAGTGTACATAATAAAGAATGAAACCTGGAAAAAATTAATGTCAATTTTGTTGCTTACTTTTTGAATAATGAATCATCATCATCATGAATAATCAAAAATGGTGGTTTTTAAGCAACTTCAGACCCACTCCTTGGTTTAGGATTACTTTCAATAATTTTCTTCCCTGTTTATAAGTCGAAGCTACTATTTTGAGTGGTTTTTTTATGGTTACAGTAATGAGGCCAGTAGTAAAGCTAAGTAATTTAAGATTCTCAAATTCAGGGGGAAAAAAAACCATTTTAAATGGCCAAGTATATTACTTCTGTGATTAACCCCAAAACCAATATTTTTTTTCGCACATCTGCAGAGATATTCTGACAAGGTGCCATTTTGAATTTTAAATTCACTTTTTACTTATGCTTCTAATGGAAAAAAGGTAAAGCAGAAGCAGTCTCAGTTTATTCTGGCCTGCTGGCACTGGCCCACTTGTTCTTTGTCCCTGATCTCCCCATCATCTGCTGATCATCAGGTGTTCATTTGAGAGGAGCATAGTTTGAAGGATCTTAGAGTTTAACTCCCCCTTCCCAAGTGCATCTTGTCTGCACCAGAAAAAATTCCCACAGTCAGGATCTGGTTGGGATCTTTTCCTTTGTAAAGGGAATGTTAACTCTATTGATGGAATAGGTTACTATCTATTACTCAACTAACTCACAGGATGGTTGCACTGATAAATAAGTACCATAAGTGGACCTATGTACATTCCAAAGTGTTTCTAAAAAGAGGGAAAGAAAAAATGTAATAAATACAACACAGACTAAGTTAAACAACATTCCTCACAGATAATCCAGTTCAGCCAGTCGGAAAGCATCTATTCTGCAAAAGTGAATTTAAGCTGCAGAAAACAGCTTGTTTGAAGTGGTTTATATTGGACACATCTCAAGAACAATAA
Source organism: Pantherophis guttatus (assembly GCF_059756535.1). Lineage (NCBI taxonomy): Eukaryota > Metazoa > Chordata > Lepidosauria > Squamata > Colubridae > Pantherophis > Pantherophis guttatus. The sequence goes on from NC_142066.1 coordinate 76,415,603, forward strand.
CCATAAATATGCTCTACTGTAAATTTAAACTTACTCCACTAACAAAATTTTGAAGCGAAGAATTATAATAAAGAAATGTGGGGCAACAAAACTGACTATAAGTTTATGTATTTGAATAGCTACATGAAATAGAAAAGATATATAAAATGACAGCTTCCTTTGAATCTTTTTTATTGCTGAACTATCAGGCCAAAATGTCAATTTTAACATTCTTTTTTCCATCTCTCCTTTTGCAACTTTCCCATGAATCTAATTATGTGATCTCCATTCTACACTGTGTCTTATCTGGTTTTTCAAAATTGGTGTCGGCCAAGAGAAATATGATTGAAAAATAAAAAGATACTAATATTCCCATAACTACTGATCTAATAATAATAGAACTCCTTCATGTCAAGACACTCTTCTGATTTACACTTTTAAAAACCTAAATTCAAATATATCCAAAATAAGGCAACCTTTTCTCAGATGTTCCTTTCAGGAGCGAAAGGACAAGTTCAAAGACAAATGCAAGGATTTTTCAAGGGCTTCTTGAATTAGAAAAAGTGTTTAAAAGTTACAAAAATGAGCACTTTAATTAAACTCTTTGTATCTGGAAAAAAGAAAGAGGGAGAGAGGGAGAGAGAAGTTCTGCTTTTCCTAATAACATGCCTATTATTCATGATATTGGGTTTTTTTTATTGAAAAGTTTTACAAAAAACAAAAATTTTCTTCCCCCCCATATTCCCCCCACCCTTTCCCTCCCCTCATCCCACCCTCCCCCCCAGACTTCCCAGAGCAAAATACAAGGTGTTTCATTTAACAATCATAAGCTAGATTAACCTACTTACCCTTAGACTACTAACTCCCCCCCTGAAACCTTAACTCCACTATAGATAACAAAATACTTCTAATACTTAACGTTCATTCATAAGCTATTTGATATTTTCTTGTCTGATACTTATTTTGAATATAGTCAATCCATCTTCTCCATTCCGATACATATCTTTCTTGTGTATAGTCCTTCAAGTACGCTGAGATTTTCGCCATTTCTGCTAAGTTCGTTACTTTCAGTATCCACTCTTCAATAGTAGGCAAAGAGTCCTTCTTCCAATATTGTGCTACCAACAGCCTAGTTGCTGATATTAGATTCAAAATCAATTTAGTCTCTGATACTGTACAGTCCATAGTTATACCCAATGGGAACAATTGAGGAGTAAATTTCAACCTTCTTTTCAGAATATTCTGCATCACCCACCAAATTTTTATTCAAAATGCCTTGATTTTCTTACAGGTCCACCATATATGATAATAAGTTGCATCATTACATTCACATCTCCAACATTTAGCTTGCAAATTAGAGTACATACATGATAATTTTTTAGGATCTAAGTGCCATCTATAAAACATTTTATAAAAGTTCTCTCTCAAATTTTGTGCTTGCGTAAATTTAACATTTCTGACCCAAATCTTTTCCCAAATTTCCATCATCACTGGTTCCTGAAAGTTCTGTGCCCATTTTATCATGCAATATTTTAGTATGTAAAAATTTATAAAATTTGTCTTGTTGCTGATTAGGGGTATATATTCCAATAAAAAGCATTTTTCCAGTCTGTGTTAATAATTCAATTGCAATATATCTTCCTTGATCATCTGCCTCAATTAAATTAGCTGATAGTCCTTTCCTTACATATATGACTAGTCCATTTTTCTTCTCTGGCGCTGATGCCACAAAATGTGTACCTAATCTTGAATTTATCAAATATTTTGGTTCTGATAATCTGATATGTGTTTCTTGCAAGCAAATAATGTCATTGTTAAATTGTTTCAAGTAGTGAAATACTTTCTTTCTTTTTTGTGGTGAATTTAGGCCATTGACATTCCAAGATAGGAATTTAGTTGCCATCTTTAGCCTTTCGAAGCCTTGTGAGCATCAGCTGAAGCTCCTCCTCCACCTTACTCTTCGGCCTAGCCCCCCTCCCCCCACTGCTTCTGTTTTTTGAACTTCTTGAGATAAATCTTGAAATTGTTGCCTTTTTGATTGTTGTTCTTGAAGTTTATAAGTTGATCGAGTCAGTCGTTGTACTTTCTGCTCTCCCTTCTTAGGTGGTTCCAAAGTTGGGGGTAAGCCCCCAAGATCCAAATCTTCTTCCATAATAATTCCTCCAGCTGCAACTTCAGCATAGGTTTGTATCTGTTTTCCATCTTTTTCTTGTTGTAACATCTCCGTTTTCTCCCTTCCCCTCCCTGGTGAGGGTGGGTATCCAGCCTTTAAAACATTTACATAGAAATCTTTTGCCTTCCAGACTGTGTTTAACCGGTATCTTTCTCCATTATAAGTCACTATTAGACCAGTTGGAACGTCCCATCTGTATGCCACTTGTTGATTTCTTAGCTCATTTACCAGGAAGCCAAAGTCTTTTCTATTCTCAACATCTTTGGAGGAATCTCTTTCAAAACCACCACCTCTTGCCCAGCCACCTGAACTTTATTCTTGTAAGAAGCTTGTAAAATATCATTTCTGATCCTCCTAGTTGTGAAATAGACCACCACATCTCTTGGCAGCTGTCTTTGTTTTGCCAACCAGGAATTAACCCTGTAAATTTTATCAATTTGGCTTGCCACATCTTCTGGTCTTTCTTTAATTATCTCTGCCATAGCATCAGCACAAATATCTTTTAAGTTTTCTTTGCTATTTTCTTTCAGACCTCTCAATCTCAAAGCAAACTCCATGGATCTGTATTGTAACATTACCAATTCATCATCCACTTTCTCTGTTCGGGTCATGACGTCACCCATTTTGCTTTCCAAATTTAAATTGGCTTCATTAATTTCTTCAACTTTCCCATCAAGCTGGATAACAAGGTTTGACAATCCTGATACAGCATAAACAATATCATCTCTTATTTCATCGTGTTTTTCTGCAACCAGCTCCTTGATTGAACTGATATCCTCCTCAACTTTCTTTAATTTCCCTTCCACAAGTAGTGTTAGATTATTCATTGCTGTGGCTTGATTATTCATAGCTTCTTTCATTGCTATTGCTTGATTATCCATAACTTCTCTCATTGATGTTGCTTGATAATTCATGGCTTCTTTCATAAATTCTTTAAAATCATTAAGTGCAGCCTCCTGACTCTGAGTCTGAGTCTGTGGGTCAACCGGAAGTTGTGCTTTCTGTGTCACCACTGATACAACTGGAGAACCTCCCCCTCCTTTAACAACTCCTGGTTTCACTTGTCTAGAAGCCATTTTTCCCCCTCTTTTAAGGAGATCTTTGAAAGCCACAAAGTCTTTTAAACAACTTTAAAATGTTTGTAATTTATAGTCTCCAATTTATCAGGCAGGATAGTTTTTTCTTTGGTTTTCCACAAACTCTCACTTCCCAGCAGTTAATAAGCAGCTAGTCACTCTCCCAGCGCAAAGTTCTCAAGCACTTTCGTTTCTGGTTTTCACTTTCAAAACCATAACAAAGACGCCATCTTCAGCCTCCAGCTCAATGAAATTCAATTTGAAACAAAGTAACTTCGGAGTTAAGCTCTGTACTTTTAAAGCTTGTTCTCCTGTTTTCTGCTCTGCCTGCGTTTGTAATCAGTCAAACTCACTTTTGAAAGCAGAACCAGATCGCGGTTTCTTGCTCTGCTTTCGCAGAGTCGTCCTGGCTCCGGAGCTTCTTGGCGGGCTGGCTGGGGAGCTCTCACCCTCCAAGCCTCTGGAAATGTTCCAGAGGGCTTTCGAGGAGCTCTACTCTCGCCCACCGGCTCTCCTCTCCTTCTTTTCCCGAAGGAGAGTTTTTCAGCCGCCAGACAGCCGGTTTGTGCTGTCAAGCGGCTTTTACGAAGACGCAGGGCTGGCGGTCTTAAAAGACCATCCACGGAGCCTGCGGTGCCGACCAGAAGTCGATAATGTTATGTGTCTCAGAGTCACCTCAACCCATGAGATAGGTACCAAATAAATTTAATAATAAGAACTTGATAGGTTGATAAAATGCCAAATCCAGTCTAAGTATATGATTGTGTGACCAACCATTAGGGTTGCCAGGTCTGCTTCCAAAAAATAGCAGACAAGGTGGTGGGGGGGGTTAAGTAGTAAAAAAAAATTACAATTAAATTATATATTTTCTTAGAAACATTTTAACACATATTAAAATAATCACTTCAAAACTTTACTTAAAATTTAAAACATCAAATATATTATAATAATATGTAAAATATTAAATTACATTTTACTTTGCTGTCATGTGTATTTTTTATTTGACTGCGCAGCTTTGATCAATTCTTTGTGTTTAAGGAATAATTCTTTAATTTCAGTACAACATTGAGAAATATTAAAAAATATACAAAGTTCACTTCGAACTGATACAAGCAGTCGGTTACGTTTGTCAGTCCACAAATTTCCCATGACGCTGAAAATTCATTCAACGTTTGCATTTGATACCGGAATTGATGCACAATACTGGAACAGTTTCAGTAAACTCGGAGCTGGCTCTTTCTTGAAAAAGTACGTCCACTTATCAAGGGATGAATCGCCCTGCAGATGAACATAAACTTCTTCTAAGGCAGAAATTTCATCGAAGAGAGTGTTGGGTGGAAGTTCTTCTCGCCATGGTGATAATAACCAGATGTTCGTCATTTCTTCTAAAGTTGGAGGATTATTGTGATCAATTAGATTGAAACAACTTAGTGTCTCATATACTGAATCGGTGAAATTATACCACTTTTCTAGGTACGCAATGGCTCTTTGATACACGTTGATGGCTTCTTTCTTGAACTTTTGCACGGCATTCTCAGGCAAATGTTTTTTACGTAAAGCAAATAAAACTTTCATTCCAAAAAACTGCTCATCGTATTTTTTTTGCAAAGAATCACGCAGCTTACACATGATAATGTGAAGATCACATGCAAGAATTTTCTTGCTTTCCAGCTTCAGTAGGGTGTCTTGCATTATTGACATGAAGAAGTGCATGAAATATAAATACAATTCTGAAATTGTGGTTCATCGTCCTTTGCGAGTTCATTTTCCTGATCCGAAATAAGGTTCCAATAACCTTATGGCACTTATCAGATCCAAGAGAAATAAAATACGATTTTAGAGGTATCCAGTTTAAAAGAAGCCTTTCAACCACTTTAAACAAACTTAACCAACGTGTTGGAACATGGCGCAAAACTTCATGGAATTCTGACTCGCAAAACTCAAAAAATGATTTCAACTCTTCTCGTTTCTTCGCAGAATTCGAAAATTTGGCAAAAACCTTCAGCACTACATTTTTGATATCAAAAGATAACTGCTTTAATGCATTTTTGCACTGTTGTGTAAAATGTGATTATTGTAATGAGCATTCAATCTTTGTCTCATTCTAACTTATGAAAAAAAAGACAAAACGCAATTCTCCTATCCTTATTCTCTTAAACTGAACAGCTTTAGATTACTACCATTTCATCATAAAGTTTTTGAATAAAAAAAATGTCCACTATTTTGTGAAAAATAATAGTGAACATAATGTGAAAAAAGTGGACTGTCCGCTCAAATAGTGGACACCTGGCAACCCCATAATAAAGCCCCCCTCATCTATGATCTTATTTTGGAGGGGGGTGCAGACCTGGCAGGTATTACGGAGACCTGGTTGGGCCAAGAGGGGGGGGTCCCCCTCGTCGAGATGTGCCCACCAGGTTTCCATGCATTTCATCAGCCAAGGGCCCAGGGGAGGGGTGGGGAAGTGGCGGTGATCATTAGGGAGAGTCTCTGTCCGAGGGAGACCACTGTTCCTCAGATAGCCGGATGTGAGTCCCTTTGTGTGAAGTGGGGCCGTGGGGTGCAGATGGGTTTGCTGACTACGTACCTGGCTCCCTGCCACGTGGCAGCAACCCTGCCCAAGCTACTCGACGTCATTGCCGGGGTGGCGGTCGATATCCCCAGACTTATTGTCATGGGGGATTTCAACCTCCCATCCACGGGGGAGGCGTCAGAGGTGGCTCGGGAGTTCATGGCTTCCATGACGGCCTTGGACCTAACCCAGTTAGTTCAAGGCCCCACTCACATAGGGGGACACACTCTGGACTTGATTTTTATCTCTGGTCAGTGGTTGAATGATCTTGGTAGAGGGGACCTAGATATTAAACCCTTGTCATGGACAGATCATTCACTCCTTGAACTAGACTTTCCTACCGCCTGCCCCTGCCGCAGGGAGACGGAACCGGCCAGATGGTTCTGTCCCAGGCACCTGATGGATCCCGAAAGGTTCCTGACGGAGCTTGGGCCATTTCCTGAGACTCTAACACATGACTTGACTGAAGAGCTGGTGGCCGCCTGGGAAAGGGCGGCCGCTGGAGCTTTGGACCGCGTTGTGCCTTTGTGGCCTCTGACCTGATGCCGATCTCAATTAGCTCCTTGGTTCTCTGAGGAGCTGAGAGAGATGAAGCATCGGAAAAGACGCCTAGAGAGCATTTGGAGGACTAGTCAATCCGATTCCGATTGGACACAGGTGAGGTCTTATATCAAGACCTACCTAGTGGCGATAAAAGTGGCAAAATCTAACAATTTTTCCGCTGTTATCGCATCTGCAGAGAACCGCCCAGCCGCCCTGTTTAGGGTGACCCACTCCCTTCTTCGGAGGGGGAGTGCGGGAAGATCCCTTGCAGGGTCATGCTGAGGATTTTGTGCAATTCCTGCACGATAAAGTCGCTCGGATTCAGGATGGCTTGGACTCCGATTGGATGAGTCCATGGGAGGAGACCAGGGCAGGTCTTGAGAATGTTATCTGGGAGGAGTTTGATCCTGTGACTCCCGAGGATGTGGACAGGGTTCTGGGTAAGATTAGTGCCGCCACGTGCTTATTGGACCCGTGTCCCTCCTGGTTGGTACTGGCCTCCAGGGAGGTTACACGAGGCTGGCTCCAGGGGATTATAGGTGCTTCTCTGAGCGAGGGTGCCTTTCCTGCCACCTTGAAAGAGGCAGTAGTGAGGCCCCTCCTCAAGAAGCCTTCCCTGGACCCGGCTGAATTAGCCAACTATTGTCCAGTCTCCAACCTTCGTTTTGTGGCGAAGGTTGTTGAGAGTGTGGTGGCACGACAACTTCCCCAGCACCTGGATGAAGCTATCTATCTAGACCCGTACAGTCGGGCTTCAGGCAGGGGTACAGCACAGAAACGGCATTGGTCGCGTTGGTGGATGATCTCTGGAGGGTTCGGGACAGGGGTTGCTCCTCTGTCCTAGTCCTATTAGATCTCTCAGCGGCTTTTGATACCATCGACCATGGTATCATGCTGCAGTGGTTGAGAGGGTTAGGAATAGGGGGCACTGTTTTGCGGTGGTTCTCCTCCTTCCTCTCCGACCGCTCACAGTTTGTGTTGGCAGTGGGACAGAAGTCGACCTCGAGGCGTCTCGCATGGGGAGTGCCGCAAGGGTCGGTCCTCTCGCCCCTCCTGTTCAACATTTATGTGAAGCCGCTGGGTGACATCATCCGTGGTTTTGGGGTGAAGTGTCATCTGTATGCTGATGATACTCAGCTGTACATCTCCACCCCAGACCACCCCAACGATGCCCTTGATGTGATGTCTCTCTGCCTGGAGGCCATGCGGGTCTGGATGGGGAGGAACAGGCTCAGACTCAACCCCTCCAAGACCGAGTGGCTGTGGCTTCCGGTGCCCCGATATAGTCAGCAGGTGCCATCGCTGACTATTGGGGGTGAATCTTTGCCCCCCACGGAGAGGGCTCGCAATCTGGGTGTCCTCCTGGACGCACGGCTGTCTTTAGAAGAGCATATGACGGCCGTGGGCAGGGGGGCCTTTTATCAGGTTCGCCTGATCCGCCAGTTGCAGCCCTTTCTGGACCGGGACGCCCTGCGCACGGTCACTCATGCTCTTGTTACTTCCCGGTTGGACTATTGTAATGCTCTCTACATGGGGCTCCCCTTGAAGAGCCCTTGGAGGCTCCAACTGGTCCAGCATGTGGCCGCGCGGGCGGTTATGGGCGCAACTCGTTGTGCCCATGTGACACCCCTCCTGCGCGAGCTGCACTGGCTCCCAGTGGTCTTCCGGGTGCGATTCAAGGTGTTGGTTACCACCATTAAAGCGCTCCATGGCATAGGACCCGGGTACCTCCGAGACCGTCTCCTGCCACCAATAGCCTCCCACCGACCAGTTCACTCCCACAGAGAGGGTCTCCTCAGGGTGCCATCGGCCAAGTTATGTCAGCTGGCGACACCCAGGGGGAGGGCCTTCTCTGTGGGAGCCCCAGCCCTGTGGCACGAACTGCCCCCAGAAATACGTAAGATCTCCGACCTCTGGGTGTTTCGCTGCGCACTGAAGACCCTGTTGTTCCGCCAGGCCAGACTATCAACATAATAGTTTTAAATTGGGGTATTTAAATTTTTTGGGGTTTTAAATCTGAGCCAATTTATTTAATTATTTTAAATTTTAAATTGCTGTTTGTCTGTGTTTTTAAATAGGCTGTACACCACCCTGAGTCCTTCGGGAGAAGGGCGGTATAGAAATAAAATTATGATGATGATGATGATGATGATGATGATGATGATGATGATGATGATGTACTGTAATTACAAGTCTGTGGGATACTTACTTCCTCATGATACTATTCTTGCTTTCAAATTTTTCCAAAAGGTTTGAAAGACAGTTTTGTAATCAATTTTCATGAAGTACTGAGAAAAGAGAAAAAATATAGCATGAACCAATCACAAGCAGACTAATAGGACTGTGAATACAAAATATGGGTATCAAACTATTAAGCTATGGATTTGGTCATATTGTTTACTATATGTTACTGGAGAAGCCAAGCTTTTTTCTTCAGGAATTGAGAAATTGGCTGGCAAGATGTAAGATCTGGTGCCAGATAAACCTATGTGTAAAATTTATTCAAAAGGCTGAAAGCAGGGCAAATTAAAAACTCCCATGAATAAAAAAAACTGGATTATCTGCTTATGTAATAGCTGAATCAAACATTGGCCCAGCTGCCCAATACAAGCCATGCTGAGACTACCACAATCTAGAGTTGCTCTCAAATTGGCATAGAATCATTATGAATGAATAAAGCAGGTTACCAGGATCATGAAAGATAATTAATACCAACTTTTAGTGGCAGAAATATTTTTTCTTTAGCATAACTATGAACAGGTTATCTAGGCCTCATTTTGAAATGGAACAGTTTGCCTTCCATTAGAAGGAGAGGTGTCTTCCATTAGAAGATGTGTCTTTACTTTGAACAATTCAATAAAGGTATTTAAAAAAACAGCAGAAGTAGACCTTAAAGGGGTACAAAGCAAGAATCACACTGTTGCAACATCCCTTTCCAGTTTGCCTATTAAAAAACAGCAAGTCAGTGGTGGTATTCAAATTTTTTACTACCGGTTCTGTGGGCATGGCTTGGTGGGCGTGGCTTGGTGGTCATGTGACTGGGTGGGTGTGGCTTTGTGGTTGTGTGACTGGGTGGTGATGGCTTGATAGTCGTGTGACTGGGTGGTTGTGGTCAAATCGACATCACTTCTTTGCCCTAATGACCTACAAAAAGAAGATATACCAAAAGATAATTTATTATTTCATGCATTTAATACTTAAATAAGAATAAAGAAGTACACAAAACAATAAAAGAGGCACAAAAATACTTACATAAAAGTGTTATTTTTCGTTAACTTTAAGATGTTTCCACATTGATCTTTCATTGGCACTCTCCTCACTGGCACTTTTCTTTATCTTTACTTGAGCATCATTGGCTGTGTGATGATGTGCTCTCAGCTATTTTTTGACTGTAGGAATAGGGTCCCATTCTTTTAGAGGTAGGCCAATTACACTAATGGTCATCAGATTGGTTATGTTGGAAACAGGCGAGTTTGTTCTGAACATATATATGAATTTGGTTCAGTATTTAGCTCAGCTTGTACTCAAGTGAAGTAGCTATTCAAGAGTTAGTGGTATCATGGTTACAAAGCAACATATGGATTTATAACCAGAAATATTTTGTTGGGTATTTTAAAGGGAATACATATTTAACTTTACATGTGTTAACAGCTGCTAGAATTGTGTTTCCACAACAGTGGAAAAACAAAGATATGAAAATGAATAAAAAAAATACTAGAATGTGCAAAAATGAATAAATTAAGACTTAAAATTAAGGAGAAGGCTTCAAATACTTTTTAACGTGGGATTTGTTTTATCAATGACTAACTAACAGAAACAGAAGTTAGAAATCTAAAAGTGTAAAAGAAAACACCAATTATATAAGGAAAGTTCACTAAAATGGATAACAAAAATATTATTAGTATGTGATCATTATTAATGTGTAGAGAATCTCGAGAGCATACACCCCTGCCCCTGCCCAAAACTAGGACAGTGCCCAGAAAACACCAAAGAATAAAAAGAGTTTCCCCCCAAAAGACTGCAGATAAAACCAGTTTTTTCCCTAACCCTAAGGACAGGAAAGATAAAGCCACTGGAATAAAAACCATTAAGGCATCAATCACACTCATGCAGACACACAAAATCTCATGAAGCTGCACAAATTTCAAAATACAAAAGCAGCTATAGTATAGTATAGTAAAAAATGTATTTTTTATATTTCCTTAAAAAAAATTCCTAAAATCAATAAAATTTTCTTTAAAAAAACAATTATCACACTCACTATTTTTTTTAAGCATAAAAAATAGCAATGCACCCAAAATTAGGTGAAGGCACAAAACAGGCAGATAGATTCAATTACTCGCAGCAGGCCGGTGAGATGGATGCAGCCGTGGGATGCAGGCAAAGCAAGGCAGGCAGCTGCTCGGGATTCAGAAGGTAAGCTGGAGGCTGGGGGGACGGTGGGTTAGTTAGCCAGGACCACCTGGATGGAACTGAGGCAGCTTTGTCAGCCAGGTGAGCCCAGGGATGGTGGGGGGCCATGGCACACTTCAGCCGGGGGGGATAGCATGACTCACAGGCTTACCTGTAGGCAGGAGAAGGCAGCTCAGTTGGAGCACAAGCACTGCATGGGAAGGCAGCTTGGGCAGGCAACAACCGCAGAGCAGAGATTGTGCGCATGCGCGAGTGCCACACAACACTCTGCGGCAGGTCAGGTCACATGAGGAGTGGTGAGACAATTAGCTGGCCATGTGGCGAAGGCAACATATATAGGGCAGGGGTGGGCAGGGTGGATGGGGCAAGCGTCCGGCTGGGTGAGCGAGCGGGCGGGCAGGAGGGAGAGGGACCAGCCAAAGGTTTTATTTGCCGGTTCAGCAAACCAGTTAAAAGTTCTGCTACCGGTTCGCTCAAACTGGTCCGAACTGGCTGAATACCACCTCTGCAGCAAGTCTTACATTGCAATTAGTTGGGTTAGGCATGGCATGATGCTCAAGTTGTCACTTTAATGAATCCAGTGAATCCTGCAAAAGATTTTGATCAAAAGATTATTGGCCTTTGATAAAAACATGTACAATAGATCTGCATTCAAAATAATAAATAGCATTTTTATGTTTTTCATCATTGTCTTTGCAAGTGGAAGTGGGAAAAGACCCCTATTGAAAATAAATGTGTTCTGAGAAAAGATTAGCTCATATACATTTCCAAGTTCTTTTGAGAAACATGGATTTGAAGGTAATGTGTTTCTTATTTCCAGTCTCCCAAATGAAAAATTAGACTTCTCTTGAAGAAACAGCTACTCCTGTTTCATAAATGCCATGTAGAAATTGCAAGTAACTGTTGAGCAATTAGCTTTTTAAAAACAACAACAACAACAACAACCCTGTAGCACTGGATGATGCCCAAAGTAAAGTGAACATCAGTCGTAGTGAATATTTACCTCTCATCTTTAAATTTCTTGAAACTGGTTTCCCATAAACTCAGGCCATTTCCCCACTAGCAACTTCATAGCATTACCCAACCATTGTTGCAATGATGAAAAGCCTATCTTCATCACTATTGGCCTCCTGGGAAGCCCACGAGGCTGGCTCCAGGGAATTATAAGTGCTTCTTTGACTGGGGGTGCCTTTCCTGCCACCTTGAAAGAGGCGGTAGTGAGGCCCTTCCTCAAGAAGCCTTCCCTGGACCCGGCTGAATTAGCCAACTACCGTCCAGTCTCCAACCTTCGTTTTGTGGCAAAGGTTGTTGAGAGCGTGGTGGCACGACAGCTTCCCCGACACCTGGATGAAGCTATCTAGCTGGACCCGTGCCAGTCAGGCTTCAGGCAGGGGTACAGCACAGAAACGGCATTGGTCGTGTTGGTGGATGATCTCTGGAGGGCTCGGGACAGGGGTTGCTCCTCTGTCCTAGTCCTATTAGATCTCTCAGCGGCTTTTGATACCATCGACCATGGTATCATGCTGCAGCGGTTGAGGGGGTTAGGAATAGTGTAGAGACCACACACACAAAGGTTGAGGATGTATGTAGGGTAACTTTATTGTCTTACATAGTGACATTATATAGTTTGTTACTTTCAAGTTACAGTGTACTTGGCAGCATCTCATTGGCTACAGAATCTTCCAGGTAACTAGAGTCTTTGGTTAACAATTACTGCTTTGCTTAAGCACTTATAATGTTAGACTTTAATTAAAGTCTAATACACATATATCCCATTTCCTCTCCTCCTGTTCCTCTTGTTTACAGAATTAGGATCTTATCTTCTAATGTAATTTCCTGGTGCTTACGTGCAAGTAACCTTCCTTATCTGAGGTTTGCCATCCAAGATAGGAAAATCCCTGCACATATGCAGATTGCAGATTCCTACATGTCCTCTCTTTTTATTTAATTTTGAGGGAACAAAGATTTTTGAATATAACGCATTTGAGGAGGAGACAGAGAAAGAGGAGCAGGGAATACACTGAATGAAACAACAGCAAGCAACTAACATGACAATAAGCATAAAAAAACAACTGCTTAAGCCAGGTCAACCAGTCAAAAGAAAAGGAAATAGCATGAACATTATTCTAAAAATATGATTGAAGTTTAGCAAGTTCATCTTCAATGGTTTTGTTCAAAGAGTGAAAATGAACAGCACATCCATGACGCCAACAACTTTACAAAAATCTTCTTGTTGTGCTAACAAATAGTCAATAGCAAAACGTTATTGGAGCACATCCTGATTCAGGTCCTCAGTTTCATGTTGGAGATCACGAACAATAGCAGCAGTGGCATTAATTGATTTCTCCAGGCGACATGTTAAACCCAGGATAGAATGTCTATTTTCTTCAGCTATTATTCCAGGTAAGCCCCTAAGGTGATCATCCCAGTAATAGCTCCAGCCACAGCACAGCCAAAGGTATTGAGAGAGGACAGTTGTGTATCAATGATAACATCATCATTACATGTAGGACCTAATAGAGAACGTCATTGTCATGAAGAAGAAGAGAGAGCACCAATCTGCACAGGTAGGGAAAAGTAGCCAATAGCAGCACACTGATAGTTTTGAGGGTGTACATTGGTTGAATATTTGTCAAAAAAGAACCACATAGAAGCGTTAAAAATAGGAAAATTATCAGGATACATTTCAGGCACAATATTAGGTCCATACAAAGAAGAATTAAAGGTTCCCCAAAGCCAATAATAGTCAGTACAATAACTATAATTCCCTACTTTCAATAAAATATGTCAAGCCTTAGCATAATCATTCCAATTGTTAAGCCAAGTATGGCGAGCATAACAGCAAAAACGTAAGCCTCTAGTATATTGATTAATACAAAGATAACGCCAACGAACAGAATTAAGTTTACGATTAAGTTGTATGGATTGAGTATTATTCAAAGCAGTAACAACTAAGAGAAGACAAGAGAATACAAAAAAGAATTGTGACAGAATTAGCTGTAATAATAGCAAAAACAGCAGCAACTAGATTTTCAGGAGTTTGAGGTAGATCAGCTTGACTCAATTGTTGTTGAGCTTGGTATGTTGTGGCCTTCACTTGCTCCCATGTGATTGGCGAAGGTTGTTACTCAGGATTAGGAGCAAGACAATACTTTACTAGCGGTCTTGTCAGTGGTTCTATTGCATGAAAATGAACATTAACAGGAACATCTGAAAAAGAATCTACAAGAGTTAAATAATTCCAAGTAAATTGGCAGAGGTACCCCTAGGGTTGACCCCACTGGGGAACGGAATAGCTGACTGTTGGCAGGAGGGATATGCTCATACAATATTCTGAGCCTGTGCCAAAGGAATATGAAACTGTTTTGCCAAAGATTTTGCATTTTGATGAAAATATGAATGACTTTCCCATGGAGTAACAGATAACACATGCTGCTCCGTTGTCTGCAACAGCATTTCCTTCTGATAACATACCTGGGAAAGACTGATGACTCCTAATATGTACAATATAAATTTGATTCTTTCTAATTTGCAAAACTTGCTGTAATGTCAAAAAGAGAGACAGAAGATCATCATCCAAAGATAGTGTAACATATGCACTAGGGAAATTAAAAATCAGTTGACACACATACTGAAAATCAGAGATCAAATTAAAATCTGTTGAGAAAAAATGTGGAAAGCTAAAATAACAATAGACAATTCTGAACATTGAGAGAAAACTTTCCAGACGTCCTCATGAGGATCTTTGTAAGCAATCACTCTTCTCGTTCCTCCCCCATCAGAAAAACAAAGAGCTTGCGATAGCGGAGAAGGAAAACAATAGATGAATCATTAAGCAAATAAACCTAGGATCTGTAGACAGATGATATGAAATACAGCCTACATAGTCAATTAAAGCACACTAAAGAAATAAATTATTCTGAAAATAAAAGTTAAAGTCAGATTTTAAGATAGAAAGAAAGATACTTATTAAGTCAGTTCCATTTCTTCAACAGGCTTAAGTACGCCCCAAGGTTATAATTTCAGCAATAGCTTAAATAAAACTGTTGGAAAGAAAAAGAAGCCTTTCCCTTTAAGGAATGAAAAAGAAGCCTTTCCCTTTAAGGAATGAAAAAGAAGCCTTTCCCTTTAAGGATTGCTAGGAGGCAAAGCTTTCCCTTCTTGAATTCAAAACTCCCGGCTGGGAGATTGCTTCAAAATGATTGGAGGTCAGCTGCTTGAGACTGCAACATCAAATCTTTCCCCCACAGATTTACATGAATGGGGAGAATAACAGGCTTTAATTGAGCTGTGTATTTGCCATTTGGTGCTGCGTCGAGCTGTTTGAGATTAGAATCAATTTATTGTTTATAGGAAGACAGACAAGAAATAAATCAAGCACAGTGTTTCGAGGCTAGCCTGTTTAAACTGTAAGAATAACTCTTTTTTATATCCTAAAACATCTTTTGATTTTCTATGTGACCCTTTAAAGTCTGTTGAAATTCTTAATAAATAATTGTTTTATAGTCTACTCCGTTTTTCCTAGCCCTTTGTAGTTGTTCATTCCCTATAATTATTCAGCTTGCTATTTCTGTGTTTTTCTCCTTTCCTCATGTGTTAAAAATTCTGGTTACTTTAACTTGATTTCTTTTCCTTCTTTGGTGTTTGCTTTTCTTTCCTGTGTACCATATCTGTTTTAAATGTTGCTGGCCCCTGTAAATTTTTTCCTTCCTTTGTTGTGGAAAATAAGGTGGCTTCAGCCTCTTAATGGCCCATTGATAAAGGTGTGGCTGAAACTCTGCCTAAGTTTCTGCTTACTATTGAATTTCAACAAGGGTAAAACATATTTTTTAATGGTAATGAGGCAAATAAAGCCATTCAATACAATATACTTTTTGTTGTTCTAAAACTCCCAATATTTTTATGTAGTTTACTAGGAGGAAATATTAAGAAATAACTGACAATCTCTATGAGAGATTCAATCCACAAATTAGATACTCAAGATGTTATTAATTTTCTCAACTGTAGCACATACTACAGATGAAACTATAATTAAATCTCCTGGCTCTTTCTTTTTAGTCAATAATTCAAATAATGGATTAAGTAAATGCATAGGTAACAAAAAATATGAGCCAATCCAATTAATAGTACCCAGCAATTGTTTCAAATTTACTAAAGAAATAACTTTTGCTAACTTTAAATGAGGAAAAGCCGGAGCAGAAAGAAGATTGCAACGGTTTATGTCCTAAGTACAAATAAGAAACGTGCAGCTGTATTTATTCTGATGCAATTTACAATCCATAGACACATAAACCATTTTATATTTCAGAAAGCCAATTAAGTTATATTTTTTAACTCCAATTAAAATATCATCCATACGATGATATATCAAATA
The DNA here is from genome assembly GCF_059756535.1 of Pantherophis guttatus. Taxonomy (NCBI): domain Eukaryota; kingdom Metazoa; phylum Chordata; class Lepidosauria; order Squamata; family Colubridae; genus Pantherophis; species Pantherophis guttatus. The sequence goes on from NC_142066.1 coordinate 76,431,733, forward strand.
AGATGGAAATTTCTCACGAAATGGCTGAAGTGCATTGTCCACAAAATACTGGCACAAAGTAGAAGAATTAAGCATACCCTGTGGTAAAACACGCCAATGATATCATTTAGTTGGCATGCTATTATTAAAAACACCATACGGGGACAGTAGATAGTCACTTAAGGAGAAGAGCCATCATCCAAAATCAATTTTGTATTTAAAAAAGAAAGGAGGTCCCAACCCCAAATATTAGTATGAATAACAAAGGGCGAAAGGAAGTAATAGAGAGGATTAAGCAATAGAGGATCGATCAGGAAGAATTTGAAGAAGTTTTATTCACCCAAGCCTGAATAAAAAGAGTTCCAATATAATCAGAATCAATAACACCAGGGACACAAAGCACCCATTTTTATGAGAAGGTAGCAGGAGGAAGCACAGTCTGGGCAGGAATTGAAGCAAATTTTTCTTTATCCTGTGGTTGAAATGGAATAGTAAAGAAACAATCTTTTAAATCAACTGCCAACAATTGATAAAAATTAGGAATTAAATTAGGATTAGGAAGACCACATTGCAAAGGACCAACTAAACCAGAGGGAAGAGGGCCCTTAAATTGAGAAAGAATCAATTTAACTTCCAAAGGAAATTTAAATTCCACAGATTCCTGAGTTATTAAATCAAGCCCAGCATTACCTGCTGTGGCTGGAACTGCAGAAGAGAGACTAGGGGAGGAGACATGGCTATGGGGAAGGCACTCTTTTGTCCCCTCTACCAAGCCTCTCACAAAATTACCACTAATACCATAATCAGTGACAGCCTTTTCTCTTAAAATTTGATAAGGCAGTCCTTCCCATTCTGCAATCTGCTGTCCTGCCAATTGACCCTGGCCCTGATGATATTGTACAGGACATACAGACAACAATTCTGCGATTTCTTCCCCAGGCATGGAGGAATCCTGTTTACAGGATTTCACCATCTTCTGAAAAGAAGATTGAACAGCAGAGTCAGAAGGTTTAGTAATCTGACCTATGTCAGTAAGAGCTGAAAGAGGCAAATCACATATTCTGGAGAGGAAGGAGGACAGACAACAGCATTGGAATAACTTGGAGGTGAAGGAGTTAAAAGAGACAGTTCAGCAATTCCAAATTTTTCCACTGCATATCTACATAAATGCCATACCTGCAAAATCTCTACCTTAGCTCTTGGTTCAGCATGTAAAACTTTCCCAATTTTTTCCCAATCAGATAATCTTAAAGATCCCTTTTCTGGGTACCATAAATATTTATTTGCAATCTCCTGGACCAGCCTTAAGAGACTGCATTGTGGCACATCAATGTGATTTTTCTTAAGTAAATAGCTTAATTCTTCCGCATGCTTTCTTTGTTCCTCAGAAAGCGAGGAGCCCATACTTACAGAAACCTTTAGAAGGTTGAAGAAGCCACGAGGGCTGACGGTGCACCAGTCCTCGCCGGACGAAGTAGGGGTCCCTGTTCGGGCGCCACTTCTAGAGACCACACACACAAAGGTTGAGGATGTATGTGGGGGTAACTTTATTGTCTTACATAGTGACATTATATAGTTTGTTACTTTCAAGTTACAGTGGCAGCATCTCATTGGCTACAAAATCTTCCAGGTAACTAGAGTCTTTGGTTAACCATTACTGCTTTGCTTAAGCACTTATAACGTTAGACTTTAATTAAAGTCTAATACACATATATCCCATTTCCTCTCCTCCTGTTCCTCTTGTTTACAGAATTAGGGTCTTATCTTCTAATGTAATTTCCTGGTGCTTACGTGCAAGTAACCTTCCTTATCTGAGGTTTGCCATCCAAGATAGGAAAATCCCTGCACATATGCAGATTGCAGATTCCTACAGAATAGGGGACAAGGTTTGCGGTGGTTCTCCTCCTTCCTCTCCGACCGCTCGCAGTTTGTGTTGGCAGGGGGGCAGTGGTCGACCTCAAGGCACCTCACATGGGGAGTGCCGCAAGGGTCGGTCCTCTCGCCTCTTCTGTTGAACATTTATGTGAAGCCGCTGGGTGAGATCATCTGTGGTTTTGGGGTGAAGTGTCATCTGTACGCTGATGATACTCAGCTGTACATCTCCACCCCAGACCACCCCAACGATGCCCTTGATGTGATATCTTGCTGCCTGGAGGCCATGCAGATCTGGATGGGGAGGAACAGACTCAGACTCAACCCTTCCAAGACCGAGTGGCTGTGGCTTCCGGCGTCCCGATATAGTCAGCAGGTGCCATCGCTGACTATTGGGGGTGAATCTTTCCCCCCCACAGAGAGGGCTCACAATCTGGGCGTCCTCCTGGATGCACGGCTGTCTTAGAAGAGCATATGACGGCCGTGGCCAGGGGGGCCTTTTACCAGGTTCGCCTGATTCGCCAGTTGCAGCCCTTTCTGGACCGGGACGCCTTGTACATGGTTACTCATGCCCTTGTCACCTCCCAGCTGGACTATTGTAATGCTCTCTACATGGGGCTCCCCTTGAAGAGCACTCAGAGGCTCCAACTGGTCCAGAATGCGGCCACGCAGGTGGTTATGGGCGCAATTCGTTGTGCCCACATGACCTGCGCGAGCTGCACTGGCTCCCAGTGGTCTTCCGGGTGCAATTCAAGGTGTTGGTCACCTTAAAGCGCTCCATGGCATAGGACCTGGGTACCTTCGAGACTGACTTCTGCCACCAATAGTCTCCCACCGGCCAGTTCGCTCCCACAGAGAGGGTCTCCTCAGGGTGTCATTGGCCAAGTTATGTCAGCTGGCGACACTCAGGGGGAGGGCCTTCTCTGTGGGAGCCCCAGCCCTGTGGAATGAACTGCCCCCGGAAATATGTAAGATCTCTGACCTCCAGGTATTTCGCTGTGCTCTGAAGACCCTGTTGTTCCGCCAGGCCGGGCTATCAATGTAATAATTTTAAATTGGGGTAATTTAAATTTCTGGGGTTTTAAATTGAGCTGAATTTATTTAATAATTTTAAATTTTTAATTGATGTTTGTCTTGTGTTTTTAAATAGGCTGTACACCGGCCTGAGTCCTTCGGGAGAAGGGCGGTATAGAAATAAAATTATACTTATACTTATTTATACTATTATTTTGGCATGACAATGCTTGGATGACTCTAGAAAACACTGTAAATTGCTAAAGGGGAAATAACCTAAACCTCTCAGTTGCCTCTGAAACCCTTGTTACTGCTAGCTGCAAATCAGAATCTTATGTAGTTATAATTACAGATACAGAAGAGGGGGGAGTCAGAAAGTTTCAAAATGATCTTCCAGTTGATAAGGAAAATTGCATTCTGATCCTGTTTGCTTAGTAATTCAATTGCTCATAAAAAACTGTCCATATTGCTAAGGACAACTTGTTGAAATAGAATTCTTATAATCAGTAGCCCACCCTGCTAGTGAAAAGAAAATCATTAAAAACTATTCTTGCAACAGTTAGCAGTAGAAGGATGAGGAGTGACTGAAAAAAGGGTTTTTTTAATTATTAGTACACTCATTATTGGAGATTTCGTAGCAGCATCTGGATGACTTCAGATGAAAAAGCTACAGAAGCTAGGCTGAATAGTACTTGACTGTACAACATCATTCCTCCAGAAAAATCCCTCTAAAGACTGTGGGAGTTTTCTTCATCATTTTTTAAAATTCATAGTCACATTCATCAAACTCTGTTAGAAGACTGGCTAGTGCAGGGGTGTCAAACTCAATTGCATTGAAGGCCACATCAGAGTTGTCTTTGACCTTCGGGGGGGGGCTGGTGTGGGTGTGGTCTGGTGGGTGTGGCCAGATTGACATCACTCATGTCGGGGGCACCTGTGATGGTCAAGTGCTAAGGCAGGACTTCCCTCAGACCCTCCTCACTTTCATTATAATCTCCTTCCTTCTTCCCTTCCTTCCTTCCTTCCCCTCCCTCCCCTTCTTTATCCTTCCCTCTTCATTCTCCTTTCTTCTTCCTTTCTCTTTCCTTATTCTTCCTTCCTTGCTCTCTTCCCATGTTTCCTTCTTTTTCTTTTCTCTTTCCCTTTCTCCTTTCCTGTCCCTTCTTGCATGCTCAAATGCAAAATGGGAAACATTTCTCCTTTTGTTTTGCTAGCCCTCTGCCAGTGAAAACGGAGTTTGGGAGGGCTGTGCATGACCCCCCCCGGGCCCCATTTTTGGCCATGATGGCCTGTTGCAGCACTCTGCCAGTGAAAATGCGCAACCCCCCCCAGCTCCATTTTTGCTGGCAAAGGCACTGCAGGCTGATCCTTTGCTGTTTCCAGGATGGCCCCGTGGGCCAGATTTAAGCACCCCGCAGGCCAGATCCAGCCCATGGGTTTGAATTTGACACTCCTGGGCTAAAGAGTCATCTTCCCTGATCCATGATTATTTCACAATAGCAAAGGTAGTAGCAGCTGCTTAGCCCTATACTTAATATCCTATAAATATTGGACTTTTGTTCCATAATGATACAAACTTTGAGAGAATGTCACAATGGTGCTTTTCCAGGAGGCAACTGACTTCGTTTATCTTTGAAGATGTTTAGCTTCTTGTCCAAGAAACTTTCTCATAGTCACCTGAATAATGCTCCTGGGTAACCCAAGGACACAGATAAACCTCCAAGTGCTTCAACGACCCTCTAAAAGGATGCAAATGACCAGCTGTCTGCAAGGATATAAATCCTTCCATATCCTGTCAGACAGTGATGGGCTTCACATTTTTTAACAACCAGTTCTCTGTCCTAATGACTGGCTGGGTGGATGTAAGTGGGTAGTCATGTGACTGGGTGGGTGTGGCCAACTCAATGTTGCTTCTTTGCCTAAGAGATAGCCTATTCTTTTGCGCCCTCTGGACTAGAAAGCTGCTTCTAGACATTCATTTTAATAAGATTTTTAGAAACCCGCAGTTGAAAATTCTTCATGTCTCCATACCATGAAGATCCAATTTCATTTGGAATTTAATCCCAAAATGATTGTCCTTTTAATATTTCCCTTGATAGTTCTCCAAAATGCACCCACAAGAAGCCACATCTCTCTCTCTCTCTCTCTCTCTCTCTCTCTCACACACACACACACACACACACACACACACACACACACACACATAATTTAAGCAAATTCCCTTGTTTTGGAGACTTTAGAATCACAGGCTAGAAGGTACCTTGGAGGTCTTATAGTTCAAACTTCTGCTCAAGCCAGAAGACCTCATACATACACAAGTTCCCAGACATCCCGACTTTGGCTGCAAGAACTGCAGGCAACCTTCCCACCACACACTTCCTCCTCCCGCCTCTGCAGGCGGGAGGCCCAAGAGAAAGCGCCTGGTCTGGGCACACAGCCTTCCATGTAAAGCAAGAACTTATTGATCCGTCCTGAGGGTGAGCTCCACAGTGGCAGCGGCGGTGCTCTAGGTGGGCGGCCTTTGGGGGAGGAATTTTCTGTCAGGCCTCCCACCCATCAAGAAGTTGCTTGATCTCGCAACTTCTTATTGCAGCCCTTGTTGGAGCTGGGCATGCCTTGGGTGCTTGGGGTGATGCTCCATGTGCTCTCCGGGTTGGCAGTTGTTTCTCTCCACTGCTACTCTGGCTGGGAGAGCATCTTGTGCAGCACAGCGAAATTTAGCAGCCGTGAGCCACCGCTTTCCTGTAAGTCTCATCTGGAAAGTGCTGCAGCAGAGAGAAGCAGCCAGGTTGAATGCTGTTTCTCTCTGCCACAGGTCTGCAGCGCTTTCCAGAAGGGACTTACAGGACCCAAAGCTGCAGCTGCTGACATGGAGAGCACATGAAGCATCTCTGTGAGCAACTGAGGCATGCCCAGCACCAAGGGCCAGAAGAAGTGGCTGCAAGATCTGAGAGGTGCCTGAGATTCAACCCAGTTACTTCTCTCTGCTGCAGCGCTTTCTGGATGGGACTTCTTACAGGTAAGAACCTTATCCAAATCGCTTCGCTCCCCCTGTGCTCACACCATCCCCTACCCCTGCTGGGGTCCCCCTGTGTCTCTTTGACCCTTCAGGCCACAAGCTGAATAAATTGCTTCGGTCCAGAGGGGGTCATAGTTTGAGGCCAGAGAGGAGTATGCGGGGGGGGGATACAGGAGGAGGCCCATGGAAGGCCAGGTCTAGGGACTGGTGGGTCCCCTGACCTGAGGTGAAGGGCGAGTGTGCATCATGCAGGCAGAAGGATGGCAAGAGCCAGGCCCGAAAGGCAGCCGAGCCTTGCCATGTCCACCCGAGGCAGCCCTTCGGCCAACGTCTTACCTTCGTGGGCAGCTGAGGTGAGCAGAGGGGGCGAGGCACGGAGATCAGCTGGGCTGCATGACCAGCATGGTAGGCTGCAGCGAAGGCAGGCAAGCAGGCGAGGCATGGAGATCAGCTGGGCCACGTGGTCTGGGCAAGCAAGCCAGAGAGTAGCTGGGCACAGGCGTGACTCTAGCCACCAGCTAAAGCAGGCAAGGTGAGATAGGGTGGGGTGGGGCAGAGCGGGGCAGGGCCAGGCAGTGAAATGTCTTCAAAGAAAAAACAAGAAAGTTCTCCTGAAAAAGTACCTTTAGGACAACCATGACCTGGATGACTGAGAATCTCTACAGATTTTGAGAGAATGTCATATTGCTATATGACAAACATGTTCACCTTCATACAAGAAGCTTGTTAGTCACCTATTTTTGCATCACAAATGCCACAATAAAAACTCATAAGTTCTTTATAATGTAAAGCAGCCATATGTGAATTAACATAATCACCACCCTCTTGTTCTACTTTTTTACAGGTGAATTCTGTAAAGGTAAAAGTACAGGTGAATTTTTAATCCCATTGTGATGATCATAAAAAACTGAAGAGGGTCAGCAGCCATCATATCTAGTTGCATGAAACACATTTAAGGCTTTTGCTAAACACTTCTATGATTGATATAATGTTTTGTAAGACATTAGAAGATTTCAAAACGGGTTCTGGGCACAGGCCATTCAAAAAAGTATAAAACAGATAAACAACAAATTTCCTTCTTAAACACTAAAAAGGAATACACGAATAGTCTGAATATGAATGAGGATAAGAACACGAACTCTTAGATGGATGTGGAATATTACAAAATCATCTAAATAACAAAACATTTAAGTTTTAGCAAATTTATTATCCTCACTTTGGACTTGTAACCCTAGAAAAATGCTTGGTCATTGTAGATCTAGTTATATTATCTAATCTGAATGAGATCAAAAAACAGTTTCTAATGTTTATTTCATAGAGTAGTACAAATCAAGTTAACTCAGTCTCACAGAACCCAGTGATTTCTGGATTACTTGTTTTTTCAAGTATGTAATTCTTAAGCAATTCATATTAGTCTTCCTAACATTCTGCCTTTTTCCTTCTTCTTATTGCCAGGAATGGAATGAAATAACACTCAGATGAAATACATTAGCATTTTCCACATTTTCTTTAATGTTCTATCATGTTATTCAGCTAGTAATATGCCATTTTTGTAATATGTAAAACAATCAAATTGATCACTATAACAGCTGGTTGAGAAGTAATAGTGAATTCATCTTGTTTATGAAGTTTTGAATTTATCACAAGTAATAACTAACTTAATCAGTGTTCCCACTGTTCTTTGAGTAGATGATAGTGTTGCAAACATTTTGAAATACGTTTATTGTAAATTGTTGGGGGGTGGGGAAGAGATGGAAAATATTTTAAATGCTTTTAGTAATGTTTTGGCCAATTTCTGGAAGTCTTTCACAATATGGCAACTGAGAAAGTAATGCTCAGTTTCAGTAAATGGAAGGTTTGGAAAGTGTGGTTTTTGACATTTGGGACTGAGATAATTAGATTGGGCACATGTTACATAATCATCTGCAATCTGAGAATATATCACTTTTGTATGTCAATACCAATTTTTAAAATAATGTAATGCTTTCTTTGAGGTTAATTTTGCAGTGTTATTCTATACCATCTAAGGATTACAGCAGCGCTTGCAACTTTTTTTTCAAAAGCCAAGTCTTTGGTTTTTCTTTGTTGACTGTAAAATAGAAGTAAACATTTGATATTACAGTATATTTAAAAAGAAAAAAACCTACCATATATAAGGAGATGGCATGCTGCTTATTCAATACTATTTAATTAAGACAGATGCCCATGGCATATTCTTTTTCCAATTACATTTAAGTACATTCCATGTGGAGTCTTTGACAAGAATCTCATAATACTCCCTTCTATTAAAATATATCCCACATTATCTAGTGGGTTTTATGAATCATGAACTGATTTCTCAAGTTTTGAGTTACATTTATATATTTTTTTATTTCTCCTCTTCATTCTTACCTCATTTGCTTCTGCATATGCCAAGCCTTCATTACTAAGAAACTTCAACATAGCACATGTGATCTTCAGGTACCTTGAAGTAACCAAGTACTCAGGACCAACCTCAATTATCCGAGAAGGGAATTAAACTTTAGAAAGTTTAATCAGATATTCACCAGGGGTCAGATAAGTGACCTTTTACCTTACAGTTAAATTCTTGGCTTTTTTCAAAGGATGCTGATTTGGCTTGTTTGCAAGTTATGAAAAAAAAAAAGAAGTATAACCTCTTAGCTTGGAAATGGCAGCTACTATGGCTGCTAGGTTTGAATAGGAAAAATTAACAATTTGTAAACCATTCAAATTGTTCAAATAATGTTCAGAAAATAAATTCCAAGTCATTCTTACAGCTTTAATCAAGCTATGTTTTGCTTCTGGTGAAACTAGATAGAAAGTTCTTGCAATTCAAGCAACCTATGTGTATATATTACACATCTTTATTTTCAGCACAAATTGTGGATATCATGTTCGCAAGTGTGTTTTTAATAAATGTACTGAGCCAAATAAAAAAATTAAATCAGTAGGCCTGGGAAACTACTGAAAAGATACTTTCAGAAACCTTGACCTAAGCCAAAGATGGTTTATTTTCAGAGACTTTGAACAAAGCTGACTGTAATTTAAATATTTTTATTCTTGGAAATGAGGAAGAGGTGGCCTTCACTGAGTGAAATCATTATATCTATTTGTAAATATTATTTTGATAGAATAAGTTACTATAACTGCCAGTTAGGGAACAGATGATGTTATCTAAAAGTGACTTCCTAACATTCTTTCTTTCATTAATCTTGGCTGCTCTTCTTGAATTAAAGGTGAATTATATAATTGTACTTCCAACCCTGAAACCTATTTTTGCCCTGCTTATTCTTTCTGGCACTTGCTCCAAATGTTTGATAGCTCTAAATATTTCTCCATCAGAATTTCATAATGGATTTAGCATATGGACAAATGATTTACTCTGATACTAAGACTGCAACCGCACAAGTAAGTTATGTGTATATCCAAGCGCGTACACACACACACACAAACGAGAAGGGAAAAAACATTAGTAGGAAATCTAAAAATACAAGAGGATAACGATACACAATTTAAGCTAACAAAGAAAGCCCCTGCCACATAACTTCAAAGACAAGAGCAGTTCCATTTAACTTTAATTATATAATAATATTCTTGCTTTAATTTTTTTTCAGTAAAGCAACATATAATTGCGAAGTTCAAATCTAGCACAGAGGATGTTACTTGTTAAACTAGAAACAAAGTGACAGGCCACTTATGAGCAAGCCTGTTTCTGATCCTTTGAATGAAATATGGTCATTATTTGTTGAATGTCAGTTTGGGTTAGTTTTATTTAGTTTTGGGGAAAGAGAGCAATGGCTCATTTTAGTACATGCACACACAAAAAAAACCCCATGGAATCTTCTTATTCAGGATTTACGTTTGATCTAAATTATATGCCTGCAAGATTGAACAGTAATGCCCTCCTCCCACCCTCTGCTTTTGAAGAAATGCCATATTGCTTTGTATACAAAAAGTGGTTTTCCTTTCATGTATCGCGTGCTGTTAATTATGGTCTAGATTTTACTAGCTTTATTCATGCAATTAGTTGATCTTGGCATAGAAGCTAGATATTCTAAAATTCATCAATGTATTTCCAGGGAAGAACACTACCGAAAACATGGTGATGGGAAGACTGGGGTTTTTATTTTGCAATATCAGTATCCATGGTGTGCTTAAGAGTTATAACTTCTTGCTTTTTGTGATAGTCAGTTGATAGTCAGTTCCTTGGATGAAGAAAAGAAAATGAACTTCTTTATGTCTATCTTCAAGCCAGGCATAGAGTCCTGTCCTGCTGCTTTAACACTCTTGGATTTGTAGTTCCTGACTCCTCATTCTGTTGAGTTTGGAAGCTATGGAAATGTGTTTTCTCAGGCATCCTGAATAAGAAATTCAGTTCTTACTCTGATTACATTGTGACATTTAAATATATTAATTTGAAGCAAAATGAGTCAAACTTGATTTAGCTCAATAATTATAAAACTCACTAATAGTTATTACCCAGAATTTCAGCACATATCTTGTTTTGAGTAAATTTCAATATTTAACTTTTCTAATCCATAATGGGATGGTTCATCCTTTCTCCTTCCCTAATCTTCAGACTAGAGAAGTCTCAGATTTACTAAAATGTAAAAAAATATTAAATGAAGTTCATAAATTTAAAGAATGGTCATCCTTTCAGGAAGCACTAGACAAGGAACCTAGCATTGCTATAACTATGCAAAACCTTCTTCTAAATGTTAATATAAGACGATTGAGATATTTTGGCTGTTTTTTATATTCAGGAAGAAAAAACAAAGTTTCTTTTTCCCATTATTTTTATTCTTGTAACAGGAAAATCATAATTGTAACAAAAATTAGCTTTTAATTTTCATTTATTTGTTAAAAGAATTCCAAAAAGTATCTCAAATCAAGTAACTCCCAATGCCTGCAGATAGAATTATGTTTCTGGGAAAATGCTGCTGTGTATATTTTGAAAATTCACATACAATAAATTTAACAAAATATAAGAACTCTCCAGAATAAAATCACTAGCATTATTCATTCACTGTTTAATACATAGCTGATTAAATATGTTCTTGCAAACATAAAGATACTTAGCATTTTAACTTTTAAGTGCAATGCAGCTGCCATTTGATAGTAATGTGATAGAAACCAAATACTTAAAAGAGCAAATCTAGTAATCTGAATTTAAATACAATTTAACTTTATAAAAGCCTCTTTCACTGGGGCTCATGTAAGAAATTAGCAAGTTAATAAGGTTCCTATTTAAGATGAATAATGAAACTACCTATTTGCTGAATATTATAATTTTATGTTAAAATATTTTCAAAAGAAACTCTCCTTCAGCTATAACATTCAATTGTTAATTTCTTTAAATGTATTTTGAAAATCATCTGGCATTATTACAATTACAATAAATGTGAGATTACCTACAATTAAAACCTTTGGGGAGTGATGAGCCATACGGCGATAGTATCTGAATTTTACAAAAATATTTATTTCCTGATAGTAAATCAGATTTCTTAAAAAGTATGAAAGTTGATGCTTTTGTGACATATAAATTTCAGATGATTATAAAAATAATTTAATCATATTTCAATTAATAACACTGTGCAAAGTGAAGATATCCAATTTGATCCATGAAACCTTCACTCATATCAGCCATCGAAATCTAATCAATTCACTTGAATTCATGCTGAGCTATCACCTCAGCATCAAACAGATCCTGTATAACATCATCTTTATACCCCAATTTACTCTTCAATACATCCAGAGTATGCTGTCCAACCAGAGGTGGTGGTTTAGGATCTGACACTTCAAACTGGTTATACCTTACAGCTGGTCCTGTTGAAGAAAAAAAGAAAGAAATCTATTATTAATTTTGTGCATAATATCCTCTAGAACTGCTACAAAAAGTGCTTCTACTATAAACACTATTATTCAATATACGAAATAGATAATTAAAATGCAACATCCACCTAAAGGTATTTTTCTATTTCCTGGTTACTTTCAAGTCTGGCTTTTCTGCCTTTTCCAAAATATATGAGAAATGCTGCTGGAGTGGAGAAGGGTGAGAAAAAAGAGAAAAGAGAGCAGAGCAGCGCAGAGAGCGGAGATATGGTGGCTTATCATCGGCGGCGGCAGGCTCAGTCAGTGGAGCTCGGGGCGAGGGTTTTTTGAGACCTCCCTCACCCCTGGATAAGCCCAGAGGCATTGGCAGAGAAGATGAAGGTGAAGGAGGAAGAATGGCTTTGGGGCAACGAGTGGTGGCAGCCCGTTGAATTTCCACTAACCCACTCAGAAACTGAGAAGAGTATAAACGGGTCTTGGGATTGGAGAAGAGAGACCCCCCCTCGGAATATCCTGGCGGCTGCAGAGGACCTGGAGGCCTCCTGTGACATTTAATGGAGGCTGGGTCCGGAAGAACTGAGGAAAATAGAGCTGGTGGGCGACAGAGGTTTTTCCCTCGTATGGATACCAGCCCTTTTTCCCCTCCCCCTCCCGGGTACTGTGTCCGCCTAAATGGGCTCATTATTTGCCCTAACTGAGGGAGTTCTCTCTCTCCCCCCCACCTTTTCTTCCTCTTTTCCCTTCTTCCCCCTTCCTTCTTCCCCCCACCTTTTTTTTCATTGGGATTTACTCGGATGTGATCTTGAGTATAAGACTATGCCAAGGATTTTCCATCTTTGCCCCTGATGTGACTCACTGACTGACTGATAGACTGATAAACTCCTCCTCTGAGTCAGCCAATTGATGCAACTGTTGAGGGGTCCTCTATTACATCATGAGTCTCGTCTGTCGGAGAAGTTTTTTTTGATCTACGGCCCCCGGGGGCCCTGCCGTGAGAGGGCGGGCCGGAGGCCGTTCCCATTGGATGAGATAATCAGGACCCTCCTACCATCGTGGGAGGACAGTAGAGATACCAATAGTACACCAATGAACAAATGGCCGTGTTACATCTTTTGTGAAGTCCCCTGTTTCAGCTCCGTGCCTCCATCGCTGCATCTTGGGAGATGTACACGACAGCGGATCTTCTTGTGCTGCGAGATTCCCCCCTCTCGCAGATGTGGCCCTCCTCACTATCGAGGGCCCACCTCAAGGACGGGTTTTGGGACCCAGAGAAGTGGCATGTGAAAACTAGGGGATTGAGGGGTTTTCTATTGAAATTTTTAGTCAAACTTTTAAGGGGTCCCAGGGAGGGGGAGGGTCAGATTGGAATTTGGGCTGTGGGTATGGGGGATAACCCACAAGGGGGAGGGTCAGGTCTGGCAGTGAAACGCGGCATGGGGGGTGGGGGACCTGGGGTCGAGGGGGGGTTAGAGCTTGTCCTATCTGAACATCAGTACTGTAGGTGGGAGGGGTAGATATGGCGGGAGCAGGGGGCCATATCATGTTAGGGGAGTGTGCACTCGCTGTTTACGAGTGGTGGTGTGCTCCGGCCCCCAAGCTCTACTCACTCCTCAGGTTACATAGACCCTCAGGACCCAGGCCTCCGGCTGATGCTGTGCAATGCCAGGTCCATAGTAAACAAAGCCCCCCTCATTTGTGATCTTGTTCAGGAGGGGTGTGTGGACCTGGCAGGTGTTACGGAGACCTGGTTGGGCCAGGAGGTCGGGATTCCCCTCGTTGAAATGTGCCCGCCAGGTTTCCAAGCATTCCATCAGCCGAGGTCACAGGGGAGGGGCGGGGGGGTAGCGGTTATTATTAAAGAAGGTCTGAGACCGAGGGAGGCCACTGTTCCTCAGACGGCTGGCTGTGAATCCCTTTTTGTGAAATGGGGTCATGGGGTTCAGATGGGTTTGCTGATCATGTACCTGGCTCCCTGCCACATAGCAACAGCCCTGCCCGAGCTACTCAACGTCATCGCCGCGGTGGCGATTGATACCCCTAGGCTTATGGTCATGGGGGATTTCAACCTGCCGTCCATGGGTGAGACATCTGAGGTGGCTCGGGAGTTCATGGCTTCCATGACAGCTATGGACCTGACCCAGTTAATTCATGGCCCTACCCACATGGGGGGAAACACGCTGGATCTGGTTTTTGTCTCTGGACAGTGGTTGAGGGATCTTGAGATAGGGGATATAGTTACCGAACCCTTGTCATGGTCAGATCACTCTCTCCTTCATCTCGACCTTCGAACTGCTGCACCCCACCGCAGGGAGGCGGAGTCGGTAAGATGGTTCCACCCCAGGCGCCTGATGGAACCTGACAGATTCCAGGTGGAGCTTGGGCCATTTCCTGAGGCTCTGGCACATGCCTCGACTGGAGACCTAGTGGCCGCCTGGGATAGGGCGGCCGCTGGAGCTCTGGATCGGGTCCTGCCTTTGCAGCCTCTGACCCGGCGCCGATCTCAATTGGCTCCTTGGTTTACCGAGGAGCTGAGGGAGTTGAAGCACCGGAAAAGATGCCTAGAGAGTAGTTGGAGGGCCAGTCTTTCTGAATCTGACCGGACACTAGTAAAATCCCATATTAGGAATTACCTAGTGGCGATAAAAGCAGCGAAATGTAGTTATTTTGCTGCTCTTATTGCATCATCAGATAACCGCCTGGCCGCCCTCTTTAGGGTGATCCGCTCCCTGCTCCACCAGGAAGCGAGGGAGGACCCCTTGGAGGGTAGAGCCGAGGATTTTGTTCAGTATCCGTATGACAAAATCACTCAGATTCGGGAAGATTTGGACTCCAACTGGGTAGTCTCAGGGGGAGAGACTGGGGCAGGTCTTGAGAATGTTATCTGGGATGAGTTTGATCCTGTGACCCCCGAAGACGTGGACAGGATTCTGGGCAGACTGAATGTGACCACTTGTTTATTGGACCCATGTCCTTCCTGGTTAGTGCTGGCTTCCCAGGAACTGACACGAGGCTGGCTCCAGAGGATTATAAATGCTTCCTTGGGTGAGGGTGACTTTCCCACTGCCTTGAAAGAGGCAGTGGTGAGGCCTCTCCTCAAGAAGCCTTCCCTGGACCCGGCAATGTTGGTAAACTATCGTCCGGTCTCCAACCTTCGCTTTGTGGCGAAGGTTGTTGAGAGTGTGGTTGCGCAACAGCTCCCCCAGCACCTGGATGAAACGACGTGTATGGATTCATTCCAGTCGGGCTTCAGGCCCGGGTATAGCACGGAAACGGCATTGGTCGCATTGGTAGATGATCTCTGGAGGGCTCGGGACAGGGGGTGCTCCTCTGTCCTAGTCCTGTTAGATCTCTCAGCGGCTTTTGATACCATCGACCATGGTATCATGCTGCACCGGTTGGAAGTTAGGGGTGGGAGGCATTGTGTTGCACTGGTTCTCATCCTTTCTCTCTGACCGGTCACAGTCTGTGTTGACAGGGGGGCAGAGGTCAACCCCGAGGCCCCTCATATGCAGGGTGCCGCAAGGGTCGACCTTCTCGCCCCTCCTGTTCAACATTTATGTGAAGCCCCTGGGCGAGATCATCCGTGGTTTCGGGATGAAGTACCACCAGTATGCTGACGACACCCAGCTGTACATCTCCACCCCAGATCACCCCAACGATGCCCTTGAAGTTATGTCCCGGTGCCTGGAGGCCATGCAGATCTGGATGGGGAGTAATAGGCTCAGGCTCAACCTATCCAAGACCGAGTGGCTGTGGTTTCCGATGTCCCGATATAGTCAGTTGGTGCCATTACTGACTATTGGGGGTGAATCATTGGCCCCCACGGAGAGGGCGCGCAAATTGGGCGTCCTCCTGGATTCACGGCTGTCTTTAGAAGAGCACTTGACGGCCGTGACCAGGAGGATTTTTCATCAGGTTCGCCTGATTCGCCAGTTGCGTCCCTTTCTGGATCAGGACTCTTTATGCACGGTCACTCATGCCCTCGTCACCTCCTGCCTGGACTATTGTAACACTTTCTACATGGGGCTCCCCTTGAGGAGCACCCGGAGGCTCCAACTGGCGCAGAGTGCAGCCGCGCGGGTGGTAATGGGAGCGACATGGCGTTCCCATGTAACACCCCTCCTGTGCGAGCTGCACTGGCTCCCGGTGGTCTTCCAGGTGCACTTCAAGGTTTTAGTTACCACCTTTAAAGCGCTCCATGGCTCAGGACCTGGGTACTTGTGGCTATCACCAATAGCCTCCCACCGACCAGTACGCTCCCATAGAGAGGGGCTCCTCCGGGTGCCGTCAGCCAAACAATGCCGACTGGCGGCCCCCAGGGGGACAGCCTTCTCTGTGGGGGCACCTACAATCTGGAACGAGCTCCCCCCGGAGATACGGAGGATCCCGGATCTGTGCACCTTCCGCCGCACTCTAAAGACCTTTTTATTTCACCAGGCGGGCCTGGCTAATTTTCTCCCTCTTTTATAAAAGATTTTTAATTTTTAATATTTTTTAGTATTTTATATATTCAAATTTTAAAATTGGTTTTAAATTGATTGGGGTTTTAATTTGTCTGGGCCAAAACTATTTAATTTGATTTTAATTCCACTTTTTAAATTTTGTATGTATGTATTTTATTGTTTGGCTGTGCACCGCCCTGAGTCCTTCGGGAGTAGGGCGGTATAGAAATCAAATAAAATAAATAAATAAATAAATAAATAAAATGTAAACAAACTATGAGATACAAATGAGATACTTAGACTTACAGTATATACCACATCACAGTGCTCTACAGCCCCCTCTAAGTGGTTTACAGAGTCAGAATATTGTCCCCAACAATCTGGGTCCTCATTTTACTGACCTTGGAAGGATGGAAGGCTGAAATACATTTATTACCAGAATGTCTAATTTTATTCTTTATATTAGAAGATATCTTGTATAGAGTTTCCTACTTTCAACTGATTAAAAAGCCCTGAAATATATATAAAGATACAGCTAAAAATGAGACAACTTTCCAACAATGTCTATCCCATTGTTGAAAAATTTGCATTGTCAGGATGTGATTCTTAAAATTCTTATTTTTTTCCCCTTGTAACTCAAATTCATTGAGTCAGCTCTTGTCCTTAAAGCAATCAATTTTCCATGATAGTTGTTCTGTTGCACGTTCAACCTGCTCAGTTCTTTCAGCTTTATTTATATGCATTAGTATGGCTATTAAGCATAGATGTACTAAATCTCCATTGTTATACCATGCACCATGATTATTATACATTATAGCAAGAGGCATCATGAATAGGCGAATTTTACAGTATAGGAAAGGCCAGACTTTGTATTAGTTCTATCTTCATTTGCGATTGAAGAAACGTACATTAGGTCAGACGAGATGTTTCTCATGCACAGCATCTGCCTGCATGCTTGCTTTACATTATCTCTTCAGTTAAAACTGTTCTGAAATTAAACATTTATCTCATCAGAACATAAGCTGAATTCTTTGGTTTCACTAAATTTCCATTTTCTTGCTTGCAGAATAGAGGACTTGAATCCTGAGAGTATAGTGGAGGCTGATCTTTTCCAACTGCTCAGGATACTTTCCATAGTATGATGTCTCTCAAAAATATGGCATGATAAACTCACCCCGCATCCTCTTCAGAACAATGGAATCTGAACCTCTATTAATAAGAAGGTAAAACAGGCTATCACTTAATCTATTGACCAGACAATATCTTGGAAATTAGTTTTGTATTTACTATTTGAAACATGTATTTCCCCAGAAGATGAAATTGACTTTCAAATATTATTTCTCATGTTATTTTTACACCAGCTTTCCTCAGAGAAGAGCCCAGAGTTTTAAACAAAGTCAGCATAAGATGACCAACAATTTTTTAAACAATACATTCAATAATTCAAAATATATTATCCCACTTTGATAATGACTTAAAAATAGGACTGAGTTCTGCACAACTGCAACAACTTGATCATTTTCAGGATCCCATTGAAAGTCACGTTACAAAATCCAGTTTATTCCCAGTTCCGGCAATGAAACTGTTTTGATTGCATAGTAAGATTATCTGTTTTAGCACAAAAGTTGGGGGATTCAATCCTCTAGAGTCTTCTGGATCTCTTAGCAACTTCTGACATCATCAAATGTAATCCTTCTGTAAAGATTGTCTGAGATGGATGTGGATGGAAATTTTCTGCAATGGTTCTGTATTAATTTTTTTAAAAAAAAGATGCTGAAAGAATAAAACTAAAGAATTATTCCCCAATGTATATATGTATTATGACTTATCATGCAAGTTGTTAAGATATATACTCCGGATATTACTTCCTCAACAAGGTCTCAAAAGGGGATAAAATAAACAATTACACTTAGAATACCAGAATTGCCCCTGTAGCAGTTAACTCCATATCACTAACATTTTTTTAATTTTGTGCCATTTTGCTGCAATATTTCAGGCACAAATATATAAAAGTTGCAGGACACACTAAAACTTAAAATATTAAAAACAAAACAGTGGAAGCAACATTTTGTTATATAAGGTCATCAAAGGATGAAATGTCTATTTTGTTTTAAAACGACATAGTCTAGAAATTTTTATGCAGGATTTTTAAGATGAAAATGATGACAGACAAAAATGGAAATGTTCTCAGGTAGTCTTCTCTTGACTACCCAAAGGAAGTTCACATGAGTATTCATGTGAGCAGATGCATGCATACTCACTAAGTCTACTGTAGGGAGGAGGAGCAGGTAAATCTAATGATAATAGTAGAATTAGAACTGTGATTTATTACAGTTATTCTTGCCATCAAGTTTTTATTTAAAAAAAAAATATACATATCATTATATGGATGGTGTGGTGTTTGAGTATCATACATTTCAATACAGATAAACATATGCATAATTATTACATTCCATTTTCCTTATTCCATATTATTTACCTCTATCTTTTACACAAAATTTTTATTTTCATATAAATATTAACAAGTATGCAATAACATCTAAACCGATATGTTTTAACGTCCACCGCATTATCTTTCGTTATAATTTCAGTATTATACCCCTCAAGTAGAAAAAATATGAAATTGCCCTGTCTGTTTCCTTTTTCCTGTATACCATATTTCACCCAATTTTAGAACAATCCATCTCCTTTCCTCTTCTTTCTTCTCCTTCTCTTCCCTTCTCCCTTCTCTTTCTCTCTACTTCCCTCCTTCCTTCTCTTTTCCCTCCCCTTCCCTCTTTCCTTCTCCTCCCCTCCACTTCCCGATCTCCTTTCCCCTCTCTACCCTTACTCTTTCTCCCCTCCTCTCCTACTCCCTTCCACTCCCCTCCATTTCCCTCTTTCTTTTCGTTGTTGTATATAATATTCCCAATACCTACAGGATATGGTGTATTTTCCAATTAACATCTCTTTCAACTATAACTATACAACTTCTTAAAGTTACATTCAAAAATAAAAGAAACAGACTTAATCACTTAAATATGTGTTATTGATATTAATAATAATTATTATTATATCATCATAATATTGATTAATCATGTTAATAATTTTACACACATCATCATTCTAAGCATGTGTGTGTGTGTGTGTGTTTGTGTGTCTGTGTGCAACTACAATATTATTCTTTTAATACTAACATCCCTTCATTGATCAAACAGCATGCTGTCTGAATACCAGTGTCAGCGTTCCAGAAAACCCCCCAACTCCAAGTAAAGACTCTGAAGCAAGCATTTTTCAAAGTTCTATTTACTAGAACAAGTAAAGCACATCTGGGAAAACCCGAATCTGAGAGGTCTGGGTTTTCCCTCAGTAAATCAAACCCCCAAAACCATCCCCTCACTCCTCAGTCGATCACATGCACCAATCAACCACCGTCCCATCTCGAGACATCACTCCGACCACTCCTTCTCCAGATGCAGGATCACCCTGACCTTGACCGACAGGAAGAATGCTATTATGTCTACAGACAACCCCTCTACTAAATCTCCCTCCTACTTTCCCACACATGAGAAGGTGGCAGCATGGAAGCTTCCGGCCTAATATGACTTCCAAAGCTGACAACTGGTTTCTTACATCCTAACAATTCAAGCTTACCACCATTTTCATTTTTTGTGTCTATTTTTCATGTTTCTTTTCCTACCTTATTTGACTTTGTGCTACATTTCTTTACACCCTTCCATTCTAAACTTCCACTAATATTTTTCCCCCTTCACATTATTATATTCAAGAACATGATATTCTGTTTTGTTATTCATATTCCCATTATTTAACTTTTCCTCTCTGTATATTTTAAAGTTTGTTAATACACATAAATATATCTACTTTCACATTACCTACACAATAGTCATATTTTATACACTTTTAATAATACCATCATTCAACCTCTCATTTCCAATTAATAATGAATTCTAATTCATAATTTTCCAGTTTCATATCTATTTGTGGTAATGTTTATCCTAATATTTATTTATATTAAATACCAATTAATTGTCCAGCCTATATCATTCTAATATTAATACAATTATTAACATATATGTATATAATCATGACATATCTATAATTCTTTTTCTCCCCTTAACCATTATCTCTTATCCACATCCCATCCTTTATTCATACCTTTTTTTACTTGTCTCCCCTGTTTTCCTCTTAAGTCTTTTATTCCATCTACTTCGAAGTTTATATTCTGAATCCATAATTTATTTTTTTCTCCTTGCCCTATCTTTTCCCACTGTTTATTTTGAAAGCTTTCAGCCCTAAATCCTATTGTTTCCCTCCAGACCTCTTCCTATTCCTTCCATTTCTTTTAAAAATCTTTTAAAATGTTTTCGCCCTGTTTTTATTGATTTTAATAGTGTCTCCTCCTTGTTATCTTCCTTTTGCTGGTTTCTCAATTCTAATTCCTCTTCTGTTCCAGCTAATGATTTCATTCTTTCCTTCTTGTCCTGGTCTTTGCTCCTTATCTCTTGTATGCAATTTTCCTGTCTTCTATCTATACGATCAAATATTTCCACCATGTCCTTGTGTAATTCCAGGATAAAGTCCTTAATGTCCTTAATGTTTTGAATCATTAACTCCATTCTGTTTGAGTCTCCACAATCGTCAGTTCAGAAACCAAAGCTCCAAGTCAAATTTAAATGTCTCCTCAATGTTCAATCAAATCAGTTAGTTACTTCAGGGATACTCCACTCCTCAAGTCATTTTTGTATATCCAATAGTATTTAGGGGTCCCCAGACACAAATTCTTTTTTAATATTCTGGTCACCAATGGTTAGAAGGTAAATATGTATAGTTCAACATTTATTTCCCTTCATTTCGATATTTATTCCCAAGTTGCAAAAATTCGCTGTCATCAGCAGAAGGCGCTCTTTACTTCACTCTGCTACCTCTCTGCTTTTATTTTGACAAATCTAATTTATTTCTCTTGCTTAGTTTAATTTATAACTCCGTTACTTATGGCAAATTATTTGAAGAAAAGGTAGGTTTATAGTTCCAGCATCTTAATATGCCTTCTTAATATCAGGCCTTTTGTTTTGGGGATTCCATTTCCAACTTAATTTTCTTTTTAAACAAATATTTACTTCTTTAAATTTCCAATATGCTTTTTCATAATAGTAACAAATTGTTCTAAAAGGTATTCCCTTTAAATTTTTTGGGGTCCGGCTTCAGCTGTCAATCTTTTCTTACCCAGACGACATGACATTCATCATTTCTCTGCTCCTGCACCAATTTATGGTTTCTGGATGTTCCCCAGCTTCATGGCAGCCTTTTAACTGCTGCTGCTCCTAGTCTTTGGATGAGGGGGTTTTCCGAGTCAGGGAGGGGAGATGTGGCTCCCCTCAACCTGCAAGGAGGTCCCCCTTTGCTTCTCCCCCCCACAGGGTGGCTATGGCTTCAGATGAAGCCCTGACAGGGAGAACTTGGAATGGATCTGCAGAGGTCACGGATCCGCTTCTGAAGGCGCCAGAATTGTTATTGTTATTCTGAACTGATTTTATTCATTCATTCTTTAATGAGTCTGGCAACTAGAGAATGGGAAATTTGGAAGACACCACCAAAAAGAATTTTAAATATTAAATAAAAAAGCCTATTGCATTGGTCTCTGTAGATAGCAACAGTCTTCCTGTTTGGTTTCTTTCTTTCTTTCTTTCTTTCTTTCTTTCTTTCTTTCTTTCTTTCTTTCTTTCTTTCTTTCTTTCTTTCCTTCCTTCCTCCCTCCCTCCCTCCCTCCCTCCCCTCCCCCCCTTCCTCTTTTTTAGATGTGTTGTATTGCATTTTGATCAGTATGAAGCTATGGACAATACTGATGGAATGTATAAAAACTACTGTTTTACTTTTCTCAATGTTTCAAGTGAGAGCTAGCCAGGATGTGGGGGAAAAAAAAGAAAACATGGCTTCTGTCTACAGTATTCACTAAGCAATGGAAGCAATGAGCCACGGTGGCACACTGGTTAGAGTGCAGTACTTCAAGCTACTTCTGCTGCCTGCCGCCTGCCTGCAATTTGGCAATTCAAATCTCACCAGGCTCAAGGTTGATTCATCCTTCCATCCTTCCGAGGTGAGTAAAATTATTGGGGGCAATATGCTGACTCTGTAAACTGCTTAGAGAGGGCTGTAAAGCACTGTATAGTGATATATAAGTCTAAGTGCTATTGCTATTGCTCTAAAAGGCCCCTGTGCTAATTCCTGACAATATCCCACTCAAAAATAGATAAGGAACTATAACAATTTCTGGATACTTTCTTTACTGGCATTCAGGCCTATCACTTTGATGGGGAAAATCTTTCAGGTATATCTCTCAACAGTACTGCTTGTTTATATTCTTCCTCTGATGAAAATGATTTCCTACAAATAGTTTTGACTATTTAGAATTCTGTTGTTGTCATCTTTTTGTTCTACATGTAGAGAGTAAATGTACATACTAATAATATTCCTCTGCCCTAAGATCCAGTCTGCTAGGTTTTCTGGCTGAAATTATTGTTATAAGGAGATCTATCTAGTTCTCAGTAGCTGCAAATGAAAGGGTATCAATGGTTTAAAAGATTTTCCTATAAGTATGGAGAAAACCTGGATATGGAAATATAAAAAATTTGCTAGAAGAAAGCATTGTTCCGGAGTTCATCAAAGCACTACATATTCATACTAAAATATAAGATTAATATGGTTATCAGCACATTTACCTAAAAGTTGCACTGAACTAAGTAAGAGTTTCTTACTTCTAAGAAAACACATTTAAAATTCTACTACATGTTACCTAAAAAATTTCAAGAGTTTTTCAGAGCTTATAAATAAAGAAGGGATAACTGCTAAGTAAACATGGACAAATTGTTAGTTTTTAAGGTTAATGATAACAGTAAGATTATTAGATTGTAAGGCTAAAATAGTAGCAGCGGTAGTTTTAAAAAAAGCTCTTAAGCTGAGTTCAACTCCTGGTAATTGTATCCATGAAGTTTTCTTGGCAGAGTTAAGAAGAGGGGTGGGCGTCACTGGCTTCCTCTGATACATTTAGCTTTCCAGTCTAGCCAGCAACTCTGGAATTCCTAAGCAGTTTTATATCCAAATATTAATCAGAGCTGATCTAGCTTGGCTTCAAGTTCAGTCAAGTTTGGATAAGTGCTGCCACCTGCTGAGACAATTATAATGCTGCAAACTTAATTAATGTTAAATACCAGCACCTCTCTGATCTTGCCTGATCTCAAAAAGATTACATAGAATCAACCCATCACATCTGGCAATAGTGGTTCAGCTGGAAGTTGGAGGAATATATACATTTAAGAAGCCAAACATTGAAAATGAGTTGTAAAAGCTTTTCAGCACAACACTACTTGTGAAAGATTGACAAAATACAACTCAGTCCTCTACTGTGACAGACTGTGGGAAAATATGGGACAACGTATTTGAATGTTTATTTCAAAAGACAACTGCTGAGAGACATGAGAAAAGGTGATTCCTAAAGACACCCCCTCCCAATTAAGTCACTATAACCAAGACTGAGAAATTCCTCTTACAGTTAGTTTTCAAGATTCTGTATTTACATAAGCCAGAGGTGGGTTTCAGCAGGTTCTGACCAGTTCTTGAGAACTGGTAGCAAAAATTTTGAGTAGTTCAGAGAACCAGTAGTAAAAATTCTGACCGGCCCCGCCCCCGTCTATTCTCTACCTCCCAAGTCCCAGCTGATCGGGAGGAAATGGGGATTTTGCAGTATCCTTCCCCTGGAGTGGGGAGGGAATGGAGATTTTACAGTATCCTTCCCCTGGAGTGGTGGGAATGGAGATTTTACAGTATCCTTCCTCTGCCACGCCCACCAAGCCGCGCCCACCAAGCCATGCCCACAGAACCGGTAGTAAAAAAAATTGAAAACCAACACTGACATAAGCATATCAATATCAGTAATGGTTAAAGCTACCTTCTGTATTGTTCTCACCTTCTTGGTTTTGTCAACTATATATAGCTTGGCATCTCCTAGGTTCTGCTTCTCTGGCCTATAGATCTCCACTAAAAATATTCTCTTTTATATGTCCCAGACAGTGGTGGGTTTCACTTACCTTTGCTACCGGTTCACTTGCGGGTGCAACCTCGCTTCACTCGTGCATGCGCCACTTCTGAACCGGGGCGTACCCGTAGCAACCCACCACTGGTCCCAGTCATAAAGCTGGATGCCTCCTTCCTTTTTTTTATGTACCCATCTGAGAAAGGAAGCTTAGTTTTGAAGTGCTTGATTTATGAAATGAACTCATCAAGGATATAAACATAAAACAACAGATTAAAAATGAATATGTGGGGAAGAGGAAAAACATGGAATCAACTCAAAATTCTAGTGAGGAATTGCAAGAAGCCCCAATAATGTTATGCTTTACTCAGTTGGTAGAGCATATAATCTATCAACTTCACTTCTCCATATTTTTTTCAAAGATGATTATAAAACTTCAGTAGATGGATATAAGAAGTTACTTTTTTTTAAGAAAGGAAATTCTTAATGCAGCTAGTATTATTTTGCTGAAATGCTTTGTCTAGTTGAAATAAACAAATATATAAAAGCTCTGTAAATATGCCTTCACAGACATGCTCTTTACACAAAATATTACCCTGGACAATAGATTTTGCAAATGTCATAGGTCCAGCTTTGCAGACCATAGTTGATTCTATGACATGCAAGCATACTGTACAGATTATAGTGAATTTCCAGCTCAAGGAAATAACTGAAGAATGTCTTCTATTTATCTAATTGATCTTAAGACATAGTAATTGTTTTGCATTATTATGAAATCATATGTAGGAGGTTTCTATGGGAATTTAGCAGAAATTCCATGTTGAGCTGGGCTGAGTGTGCATGGCTAAGTATGGATGGCTGTGCCTTAACTTTGTACCCAATGCTACTTTAGCTGCTCTAGTGGAAACTCCTATTTGCACATGGGACAACTGAAATGCCATCACAAGATTGGGCTACCATTTGTCAAACCGCACTTTCTGCTGCTGCCTCCCATTTCAAGCAAGTATCTGTTTTATTTTAATTTTAAATTCTTTGAAGAATACTCAGCATTAGTATTTGAGCAGGAGTTAAGGGAGAGCAAATTCCACATTCCATATTCCTATTTACACAAATTTACAAACTGACAATTTGATCAATACAAATGCAGTATGAAGGCCAAGCAACTGTGTTGGCTTTCCATTGTCTGTTGCCAATGCTAATCATGTGATATTCAGCTCAGCAGAGCTGGGAAATATCAAAGCAATATGGAGTATCTCAGTTTCTTAAAACAGACAAGCAGCCTTTAGTTTATGTTGCATGGGTGTGTCTGTGTGAGTAAAGTAGAGCAGCCTGTATCTTAAACTATCATGGTTGTACTTTTCAATAGCCTGTATTAAAGATTTCTATTCTGTTTCAGGAAGGCCAATTTCTGTCCCACCCTCCAAACATCAGATCAGGAACCACTGATCTAATTCACAAGTGAAATAGAAGACTTGGTACACCCACGAAGAGGAATGAGACATAAGGCTAGGAAGTTTTCCAATCCCCCCACCTCACTTTTCTTACTTTTCCTGCCCCTCTATGAATTGTATGAAAGAGATGGGACTCCTCCAAGAAGACAACTAAAAAGTCTGAGGACATAAATTAGAATCAGATTGGAACCAGCCATGCATAAGCAATATTCCATTGCAAATGTGCACAGATCAATTTCATTAAAGCAATTCCACACTCTCCCTGGCTTTTTCCACCTTCTGATGTTTTGGACTAGTTCCTTTTTTGATTCCTTTTAACCGCTGGAGAAGAATGCTTTAACTTCCTTGGGTTAGCAGTTTTGAAATTCTAATAGTAAGCAGTAGGTGCCTTTTTTTTTAAAAAAAAAATACAATATTTCCATCATGAGTCTCTGGGAGATGAACAGTGTCTTCCTCTCAAATACTCCATAACCTTTTATCCTTTGCCATTGCACTTGTGGTTTTTGAATTTGACTATTCTTCCCCCTGCTTTCCATTATGTCTTTTTCCCTGCACTGCTTTCTACCTGTTGGCTAATGCATCTTCCTTTTGCTAGGATGGCTAGATTTAAGCTTTTATTTCTATAATGCTATAGTAAAAATGGTTAAATCCATTATCTTCAAGGATAGTACAAATATTTTTTTGCTTAAATAACAGACCTTCATGTTCTGTGAATGTAAACGATCCAAACAGCATTCTGGTTTTAGATTTTCCCCCTGCCATTCTCATAAAGGGCCATACTGCTTACCTTGTAATTGACTTACTTCAGGCCATTACTGTAGCCAATAATATGGACTGAGAATTGAGAAGGTCTAAATGCAATCTATTGATAACACAGGCTAAGTCATATATACAAAATGGAATCATTTAACAGAGCAATACTATTGCTGAAAGTTCTGCTATGTCTACTGCATTGTGCCTCTACACATCTGAAATGTTCCTATATATTTCAAAGACAACACAAAAATAAAAATAATAAGTCCAACATTTAAGAGAAATATCAACCTTAAGCCAAGTGCTTATAAAATAATTTAATTGGAAAATAATATATGAAAGAAGTGCTTGATCACAGATCAATATAGCTGCTACTTCAATGGCTTTAGATCCAAATTTAGATAAAAATTATTGATGGTACACTGAAAGATAACAGCATTGATTCATCAGAGCAATCATAATAACAAAAACTATATATACAAACACATGTACACACACACATTACTGAAATTACATTAGTAATCTGTTAAATCAAGAAGCTTGGAGTAATACATGGTCACTAATGTATGAAAGAATTATTAGCCTTCAGAATAAGCATTTTGTTCATTATTCTTCATCTAAAAATACATTGTGCAAAGGCTTCAGCTGCTGTATTATAATACAAAAGTCTGCAAACATTAAGTCTTTCCATCTCTATTTCAGAAATAATATTTTCTTATTATTTTCTAATTCCTAATTATTTTCTAATGACTCAAAATTTTTTAACTAAAAACCAGTTTGTATTTCAAAATCTAATACTTCTTTTTTAAAAAATATTTTTTAATTTTTTTTTCAAACATAAACAAAAAATATATCTTTTAAGAACAAAGTCTTGATCCGATCATAAATAGATACAATCGCTTACATTTTTTAACAAACTCCATTCAAAATTTCCTCATTGCATCTTTTAAAATTACAAATCAAAATGAAAATTTTTAACATAAATTCTAACATCTTAATTTAGGCCATACTATTATATCACCACAAATCTTAATTCCCAAATAAACTCCACTCATTTTTATATCCAAATATAAATAAAAGTTCATTCTAACTCTTTCCTAAATTTTCTCCATTACTTCTTTTAACATCAGTATCAAAACACAAATTTAAGAAATATTATAACCTCTTGATCTAAGTATTTACCTTACTATTTTATCACCACAAATCTTAATTTCCAATATATACAACTCTATTTTTATTTCAATTTATAAATCAAAATTCTATCTATATTTCTTAATGTCTGGAGCCATTTCATCCAGTCTTTAGATCTTAAACTTTGTCAATTTACACTTAATTTTCTTGAGCTTATCATCTATTACACATTTCATTTTACACAGAATAATCTCAAAATCGTTTCACTTCATTTTAATTGTCTTCCAACATATTCTTTTTCATCCCATATTAATTTGACTATTTTCCAATATATTCTCCTCTATATCTCCAGCTATTGTTTGGCTGATTTCCAGCAATTTTTATTTTAGCTGAATTTCAGCATACTCAGGTTGTTATTAGGGAAAGTCTCAGTCCTAGGGAGGTCACTGTTCCTCAGATAGGCGGGTGTGAGTCCCTCCTTCTGAAATGGGATCCTGGAGTCCAGTCGGGTCTGTTGGTTACGTACCTATCTCCCAGCTGCGTAGCCTCAGCCCTGCCCGCACTGCTAAATGTCCTGGCCGAATTGGTGGTTGAACTCCCCAACCTTCTGGTTGTGGGAGATTTCAATTTGCCATTGGCCGGGGAGACATTTGAGTCAGTCTGGGAGTTCATGGCCTCCATGACAGCCATGGACCTAACTCAGGTTGTACAGGGCCCAACTCATAAGGGAGGACACACACTTGACCTGGTTTTTCTCTCTGGACAGTGGATAAATGATTGTGGTAGGGGAAACTTGTCAACCTATCCCGTCATGGTCCGATCATTCCCTCCTCAGGCTGGACTTTCTCTCCATCATCCCCCGCCGCTGGGAGGCGGAACCAGTGAGATTGTTGCACCCCAGGCGCCTGATGGACCCGGAAGGGTTCCTGACGGAGCTTGGGCCTTTTCCCGCCTCCTTATCCCACGATTCGTCTGAGGCCCTGGTTGCGGCCTGGGAACAGGCCGCGGTGGGGGCCTTGGATCGAATTGTGCCTTTGCAGCCTCTGACCCGACGCAGATCCCGGGTGGCTCCCTGGTTTACCGCAGAGCTCAGGGAAATGAAGCGTCGGAGAAGACACCTGGAGAGCAGTTGGAGATCCTCCCGATCCGAATGTGACAGAACATAGTTAAGAACCCTGGTAGTACAGGGGTTTAAGGCACCCTGTTATTAAGCTGGTTATTAAGACCAGCTGCCTGCAATTACTGCAGGGTTCGAATCTCGCCAAGGCTCAAGGTTGACTCAGCCTTCCATCCTTTCTAAGGTAGGTGAAATGAGGACCCAGTTTGTGGGGGCAATAAGCTGACTTTGTATAAATATACAAAAGGATGAAGGCTATTGCTGAGCACATTGTAAGCCGCCCTGAGTCTTCGGAGAAGGGCGGCATATAAATCAAATTAAAAAAAAAAAAAGAACCCATATTAGGTCTTATCTTGTGGCAATGGAAGCGGCAAAGCGCCAATCATTGCATCTGCAAAAAATCACCCAGCCGCTCTGTTTAGAGTGACCCGCTCTCTCCTCAGTCATGGAGCGAGGGAGGACCCCTTGCAGAGCAGAGCTGAGGATTTTGTACAGTTTCTGCAAGATAAAATCACTCAGATTTGGACTGGGTTGGACTCTGACTGGGCAGAGTCTGACAAGTCGAAAGGGGCCTGTCCTGATGGTAACATCTGGGTTGAGTTTGAGCCTGTTTCAATGGATGGATGAAGTGAACAGGATCATGGGTCGACTGGGTGCCTCCACATGTTTATTGGACCCTTGTCCCTCCTGGCTCGTTTCTGCAGCCAGGGAGGTGACTGGAAGCTGGATTCAAGCGGTTGTCAATGCTTCCTTGAGGGAAGGGGTCTTCCCTGCCACACTCAAAGTGGTTCGTCCCCTCCTCAAGAAGCCCACTCTGGATCCAGACTCTCTTAAAAACTATCGTCCAGTCTCCAACCTTCGCTTTATAGCGAAGGTTGTTGAGTCTGTGGTGGCACAGCAGCTCCCACAATTCCTGGAGGAAACTGACTACCTAGACCCAAGTACCAATCAGGTTTCAGGCATGGTTACAGCATGGAAACGGCATTGGTTGCCCTAGTAAATGATCTCTGGCGGGCCAGGGATGGGGGTTGCTCCTCCATCCTGGTCCTTCTTGACCTCTCAGTGGCTTTCAATACCACTGACCATGGTATCTTACTGCAGCGACTCGGGGGGTTAGGGATGGGAGGCACCGTTTTACGGTGGTTCTCCTCCTACCTCTCGGGCCGCTTGCAGTTTGTGTGGATGCGGGGAGAGAGATTCACCCCAAGGCCCCTCACTTGTGCGGTGCCTCAGGGGTCAGTTCTCTCCCCTCTGTTTTTTTTTTTAATTTGATTTATATGCCGCCCTTCTCCAGAGACTCAGGGCTGCTTACAATGTGTTAAGCAATAGCTTTCATACTTTTGTATATTTATACAAAGTCAGCTTATTGCCCCCACAAACTGAGTCCTCAATTTACCTATCTTAGAAAGGATGGAAGGCTGAGTCAACCTTGAGCCTGGTGAGATTCGAACTTACAGTAATTGCAGACAGCTGGTGTTAATCACAATGCTATCAGTCTGCTGAGCCACCAGGCCTGTTATGTAGATGCTCTTTAACATCTACATGAAGCCGCTGGGTGAGATCATTCGTGGTTTTGGGGTGAGGTACCATCAATATGCTGATGACACTCAGCTTTACATCTCCACCCCGGTTCACCCTAGGGATGCCCTTTCTGTGATGTCCCACTGCCTGGAAGCGGTGCAGACCTGGATGGGAAGAAACAGACTCAGACTCAACCCATCCAAGACTGAGTGGCTGTGGATACCGGCATCTCCTGATCTAGTGGCCCTGTCACTAGTGATGGGAGGGGAGATCCTTACTCCCTCAGAAAGGGTCCGCAATCTGAAAGGACTTCCGGGTTGGCTCCGCAGCGCCATGGACGGTCTTTTTAGACCGCCGCCCCCGTGATCCCGTTGAGCCGTTCTGACAGCGCTAATCAGCTGTCAAACGGCTTGAAAATCTCCCCTTCGGGAAAAGAAGGGGAGGAGAGCAGGTGGGTGAGGGTAGAGCTCCCCGAAAACCCCTGGATTAATTCCAGGGGTTAGGAGGGCGAGAGCTCCCCGTTCAGCCCACTGAAGCTCCGGATCCGGGGGGACTCTGTTTTTTTTACAGAGCTAGGCGTTGCATCCAATTTCTGCTGTCAAACAGAAGATTAAATGATTTCAAAAAAGCAGGCGGAACAGAAGCAGGAGGACAAGCTTTTTGCAAGTATAATACTTAACTCAGGGGATTCAATGTTTCTAATTGGATTTTCTGAGCTGGAAGTAAAGATGGCGTTTCTTTGTTGCAATTTTAAAAGTGAAAGTTAGAAAGGAAAGTCTTTGCTAATAGACTTGTGCTCAGAGACTGGCTTTAAGTTGCTGGAATAGATTTTGAAGAGCTGTTTGGGAAAAGATTATTTTGTTTGGTGATTTATAAAGAAATTGCTGAAAGCTGCTCAAAAGGATGGCTCTGACTTTATGATTTTATGGTTGTGGGAAGAAAGAAAATCTTTTTAAAATAAAATGGCTTCCAAGAAAGGAGATCTTGAAAGTGCTGGAAGCTATTTGGAGGTGTCAGAAATGAAACAGTTGTCTGATTTACAGAGCTATAAGGATTTTGATGCAGAATTTACAGAATTTATAAAAGAAGCCATGAATAATCATACTGCAGCTATAAGTAATCAAATAGCAATTCTTAAAGGGATAACAACAGAAATGACTGAGGAGACAAAAACAAGTACGGAGCATGATGACAATTCAGGAGATATTCTGATTGCAGCAGAGAAGGTGGAAGAATCTTCTCAAGAATTTTCGAGCTTATTCTCTGCTCTTTTTGAAAAAATTGATAGAATCTTTCAAAATTACGACTTGGTTTGGAAAAAAATAGTAAATGACCAGACTTTCGAAGTTTCAGAAGATGAAGGAGATTTGCCAGTGGTATTTATACATTTAATAGAAAAGAAACAACTGAACTTTTTTTCACAAACTCTTGACAATCTTTGGTCCTACAGACGAAGGAATGAACTGATTTATATAAGTAAGAAGAGGCAATTTGGGGGCTCTAAATCAGAGGAAATTTTCTCAAAAAGGGGACAATCTTTGCAGTTACATCAACCTCAAATTAAAATGAAAAACCTCCTCAAAATAGAAGTAGGAGGGATGCAGAAAGACTGGAAAAAATATAAAAAGAAAGCAAGAATGGAAGATTAACCTTTCCTTTTGGCTTTGCAGTTGTTCTACTCATGGTTAAAAATGATTATGTTTTAGGTGTTATAACTACTGAGGGGGAAAAAGTATAAAGTTAAATATTGATTTTTAAATACGATGCATTAATGGTTGAATGTAAGATTAATCCTTTTTGGTTTTCTAGTTTATGTATTAATGGTTAATTATGTTGATGATTATCTTTTAAAATTTTGAAAGTTGGAGGGAGGAATAATGAAGGGGAAAAATTTAGAAACTTAAAAAATGTAGAAATTTAACTATTGAATATCTAAGGTTTATTTTTTGTTATGAGATTTCAAAATATCTGAACTTTGAGAAAAGTAGGAGGGGGAAAATGTTTTTGCAAATGAATTGAATACTTTATTGATATATTAAGAGAATTTTTAAGGTTTGAATGTTTAATATTTGTTAATGGTTTTAAAACTCTTAGAGTTATTGGATTATACGCTACTTTGAGTTTATAAAAAGGGAGGTTGATGAAATTGTAAAAGGGGAGTTAAGGGGTCTTGGGAGTTATTAAATCTTGCAGTTAGCTAGTTTATTTTAGCGAATGTTGGTGAAACCTATGCCCTGTTTTTGTTCTGGGAAGTCGGGGGTGGGGGGTGGTGAGGAGAGGTTGAAGATTGAGTTTACCAAGGATTGAATTTTTTTTTCTTGATGATAGTTTGAATGATTGTTTATATTGTATACTTGTTTGATCAGAAAATAAAAACTTTTTTATTTTAAAAAAAGAAAGGGTCCGCAATCTGGGGGTCCTCCTGAATTCACGGCTATCCCTAGAAGTTCATTTGACGGGGGGCGTTCGCACAGGTATGCCTTGTGCGCCAGTTGCGCCCTTTCCAAATTGGGATGCCCTTGCCACGGTCACTCATGCCCTTATTACGTCTCGGTTGGACTACTGTAACGCCCTCTACATGGGGCTGCCCTTGGGATGCACCCGGAGACTACAGTTAATTCAGAATGTGGCCGTGCGGGTTGTTATGGGGGCTTCTCGATACTCTCATGTGACACTTCTCCTGCGCAAGCTGCACTGGCTGCCGGTGGTTCTCCGGGTTTGTTTCAAGGTGCTGGTGCTCACCTATAAAGCCCTACATGGCTTAGGCCCAGGATATCTGCAGGATCATCTCCTGCCTTCCTCCCACCGTCCGGTGCGCTCACACAGAGTGGGCCTCCTCAGGGTGCCGTCAGCCAGACAATGTCGGCTGGCAGCCCCCAGGGGGAGGGCGTTCTCTGTGGGAGCGCCGACCCTCTGGAATGGGCTGCCCACCGGTCTCAGGATAGCCCCGGACCTCCTCTCCTTCTGCCGCGAATTGAAGACGTGGCTTTTCCACCAAATGGGTTGAATCCGTAGGGGTGACTTCAAACAATTTTAAATAAATTTTAATTGATTTTAATTTTAATTTTAAATTGATTTTAATCTGTTTATGTAATTCTTTGTTTTGTTTTGTAAGCCGCCCTGAGTCCTATGGGAGAAGGGCGGCATATAAATTGCATAAATTGCATAAATTGCATAAATAAATAAATAAATAAATAAATAAATAATCTACTCCATAACTCCAACTGTTGTTTGGCTGGTTTCCAGCATTTTTTGGGGGGCTGATTTTCAGCATATTTTATTTTGGCTGATTTCCAGCATATTCTCCTCCACATCTCCACCTCTTATTTGGCTGATACCCAGCATATCTTATTTTAAGTGTTTTCTTTTCAGTATATTTATCTATTATTTAATTATTTCCACATATACTCTTCCAGGGTGTTTCCCAACCTATTTCTTAATGTTGATCATTTCCAACATACATTAAATTCAATCACAATTTGTTACTTAAGTCTGTGTTTCTTATTTTATCATCCAATACTTCATTAAATTAAATTAAATTAAAACATGTTACATCAAACATATTCTCCACTTGTTCTCCCATAGTCTAATAAATTTTACGATTTAAAATTACAACATATTGCATCAGACATATTCTCCACTTATTCTCCCTTAGTCTAATAAATTTTCTTAAGTTTGTCTCATATTAATATATACTCTTATGCTTTTGTAAAATTATCGTTTTTAACCACCTTAACATCAAATTTCTATTTTAGTTACCTTCTTTTATTTTCCATCTTTATTTCTCCATAGACACCTCCTGCTTATATTTATTTTATTAAATTTCTATACCGCCCTTCTCCCGAAGGACTCACGGCGGTGAACAGCCAGAGGATAAAACACAGAGATACAAAATTTAAAATAGATTAAAACAAATTAAATAATTTAGGCTGAATTTTAAAATACCCCATAATTAAACAGATTAAAATTTGTGTTTAAAATTTAAATTTAAAAAAGGAGAAGATTTAGGCCAGGCCAGCTTGATGAAATAAAAATGTTTTAAGTGCGCGACGGAAGGTGCGAACATCCGGGATCCTCCGTATCTCCGGGGGGGAGCTCGTTCCATATCGTAGGTGCCCCCACAGAGAAGGCTCTCCCTCTAGGGGCCGCCAGTTGACATTGTTTGGCCGATGGCACCTGGAGGAGCCCCTCTCTATGGGAGCGTACTGACCAGTGGGAGGCTATTGGTGGTAGCAGGCGGTCCCGTAGATAACCAGGTCCTAAGCTATGGAGCGCTTTAAAGGTGGTAACCAAAACCTTGAAGCGCACCCGGAAGACGACCGGGAGCCAGTGCAGCTCGCGCAGGAGAGGTGTTACATGGGAGCTCCACGTTGCTCCCATCACCACCCGCGCGGCCACACTCTGCACCAGTTGGACCCTCCGAGTGCACCTCAAGGGGAGCCCCATGTAGAGAGTGTTACAATAGTCCAGACGAGAGGTGACAAGGGCATGAGTGACTGTGTGTAGGGAGTCCCGATCTAGAAAGGGATGCAACTGGCGGATCAGGCGAACCTGATGAAAAATCCTCCCGGTCACGGCGGTCAAGTGCTCTTCTAAAGACAGCCGTGAATGCAGGAGGACGCCCAAGTTGCGAGCCCTTTCCGTGGGGGCCAATGATTCGCCCCCAATAGTCAGCGATGGCACCAGCTGACTATATTGGGATGTCAGAAACCACAGCCACTCAGTCTTGGATGGGTTGAGCCTGAGCCTGTTCCTCCCCATCCAGATCTGCATGGCCTCCAGGCACCGGGACATCACTTCAAGGGCATCGTTGGGGTGGTCCGGGGTGGAGATGTACAGCTGGGTGTCGTCAGCGTACTGATGGTACTTCACCCCGAAACCACGGATGATCTCGCCCAGCAGCTTTACATAAATGTTGAACAAAAGGGGCGAGAGGATCGATTCCTGCGGCACCCCACATATGAGGGGCCTCGGGGTCGACCTCTGCCCCCCTATCAACACAGACTGCGACCGGTCGGAGAGAAAGGAGGAGAACCACCGTAGTACGGTGCCTCCCACCCCCAATTCTACCAACCGGTGCAGCATGATACCATGGTCGATGGTATCAAAAGCCGCTGAGAGATCTAACAGGACCAAGACAGAGGAGCAACCCCTATCCCGAGCCCTCCAGAGATCATCAACCAACGCGACCAATGCCGTTTCTGTGCTGTACCCAGGCCTGAAGCCTGACTGGAACGGATCTAGATACAACGTTTCATCCAGGTACTGGGGAAGCTGTCGCGCAACCACACTCTCAACAACCTTAGCAACGAAGTGAAGGTTGGAGACTGGACGATAATTAGCCAATACTGCCAGGTCCAGGGAAGGCTTCTTGAGGAGAGGCCTCACCACCTCCTCCTTCAAGGCGGCAGGGAAGGTACCCTCACCCAATGAAGCATTTATAATCCCCTGGAGCCAGCCTCGCATCACCTCCCGGGAAGCCAGTACACCTCCCGGGAAAGCCAGGAGGGACATGGGTCCAACAAACATGTGGTCGCATTCAGTCTACCCAGAATCCTGTCCACATCATCTGGGGTCACAGGATCAAAGTCATCCCAGATAACATTCTCAAGACCTGCCTCCGTCACCTTCGCTGGACCTACCCAGTCGGAGTCCAGACCTTCCCAAATCTGAGTGATTTTGTCATGCAGATATTGAACAAAGTCCTCGGCTCTTCCCTCCAAGGGGTCCTCCCACGCTTCCTGGTGGAGCAGGGAGCGGGTCACCCTAAACAGGGCAGCCGGGCAATTATCTGATGACACAATAAGAGCAGCAAAATGGGTACATTTTGCTGCTTTTATCGCCACTAGGTAATTCTTAATATGAGATCTTACCAGTGTCCGGTCTGATTCAGAAAGACTAGCCCTCCAACTACTCTCTAGGCGTCTTTTCTGGTGCTTCATCTCCCTCAGCTCCTCGGTAAACCAAGGAGCCAATTGAGATCGGCGCCGGGTCAGAGGCCGCAAAGGCACGACCCGATCCAGAGCTCCAGCGGCCACCCTATCCCAGGCAGCCACTAGGTTTCCAGTCATTTAAACATTTAAACATTACATTTTAAGTTTGTCTATTTTATTTCTTCATTTCCCTATCTGTCCATAAGTATTCCATTTCAAAATCAGTATATCCATGTTTGAAACTCTATATATCATTTTAATTCTATTGTAAATTCTGTTCCATGTAGAATCCATCAGTTTCCTTATTTTGTTCCTGCGCCACTTCTTTTGTCCCTGCGCCAGTTAGTTTCGATTTTATTAGTTCCATTATATTTCTTCTTTCTTTATAAAACCACCCATAGGCAGAATAGGAATCTCCAAAATCCAAAAAACCATAGTTATTTTCTAAGTAACAGAAAATAGCCAGGATAAATAGCCAGTCAAAATAGTTCTTTTTCAAGCAGAAGACACTTTCGCTTAGTCACAGCAATCTCCATTTTGTAGCAATTATGTAACCATCCGTTTGCCTTGCTTCATCTAACTTTTAAAGATGTTAAGTCCTTATTTGTCGCTTTTCTCTTTTTCCATAGATTGAATCTGTTCCAATTTGAAGGAAAACTCAGTTTTCTGATTTGTTAATAGCCAATTCGTCCAAAACAATCAGTACTAAAGTAAATTACTTAATGGGTCATTATCCCCTATTGTTACTTTACAAAATCTTCAAGCCCCGCAAATCTACAGCCGCTGTTTAAGGCTGGGGGTTTTATTAGTAAAAGTCCATAGTCTAACATTGTTTCTCGCCTGGGTTGGTGTCACTCACCTGGCTTCAAAGCACATCATTCTTTCTTTCTTCTTTCCTCCTGCACAATTCTTTCCTGGTTTGTCCCAGCTTCGTGGCAGCTGCCATGGCTGTTTCCCCCCGCCGCCAACTCAGAGGGTTCCCTCCAGCCTCCAAGGAACTTGCCTGTTCCTCTCGGCTGTCCGAGGTGCCCCTCTCCTTCCCCTGTCCCTACAAGATAGGTTCGGTCCAAAGACCCATCGGCGGCGGCTCGTCAGTCAGGGTTTTCGTGGGGCTCATCAGAGCCCACTATTTTCCTGACTGCATCGCTGGGACACCAAACCGGAAGTCCCAAAATCTAATACTTCTTGATATTGTTTCTAATGGAGGACAGTAATGCATGACCCAGAATTAACTATATCCATCTGAAAATTATTCTCAAGTCAAACAAGGGTATTTTTCAGCTTCAGCAATCACATCTGGTACAGGCAGCTGTGTCTATGGATGTGGCAAATCACATGCCACTATTTTCTGTATTGATTTGTTCCTGGATTCAATTGACTACAAATGGCCACAAATGAACACATGTTGTGGCATTGATACTAGTTGGAAGAGGTACAAGAAGTTCCTTCATTTTAAAAAACAAATGCTATATCAGAAAGAGTTTTAGCACTAACAAATCTATGACTAGTATGTTCCAAAGTCATAATGGTTAGGTTAGTCTCGCTCATCACTATCAACACATGTTTTTCATTATAGAAATCTTCTTTTGTGTTGTCAACGCCTCAGCTGTGCTTCTGTTTATTAATCCAGTGATGTCCTGACTGACATCAAAGAATAAATGGCACATTTTTATTACAGTCCAAAGTGATGTTTTTCCCATTTGACTTGATAAATCTAAGCAGTAGATGATTTGCAATTTCATTCTGAGTCTACATACTGTGTTCCCCCGAAAATAAGACAGGGTCTTATTTTCTTTTGACCCCCAAAATATGGCCTTATTATCAGGGGTCTTATTCCTGAAGCGGAATGGGGTGGCCAGTTCTTGCCTGCAGCATTGCCAGCGAGGATAAGGTCACAAAAAAATCCCCGAAGTTCTTGTGGGCAAATTGTGTGCAAAGGAGAACGCTCCACAGGGAGTGAAAAAGGCCAAGTGACGGCTTTCCTAATGAAGCCCTGCAAGAAAGGCGGCCACAACTGGAGGACTTGAAACTAGGTGCGACCGGAGTTACCTTTGCCCTCCTCCACTTCAGGATGCTTAGGGTGTTGGGGCAGCTTCCCTCCCCCACCCCTGGGATGCTGCTGGGGCTCCTTTCAATTTGGCTGCTGAGCTGTTCGATCAGCTTGTACCACAGCTATTTCGATGGTCTACTTTATCTGGAGATGTCCAATGGGACATTGTATCACTATTTCATGCCAGCCAACTCAGGGAAGTTGCTGGGGGATCTGGAAAACAAGTTTCGGCAGGGCCAGGAGCAAGAGAGCCACGAGGAGAGCCACCTCAATGACAACTTCCTGGGACTGCTGGTGCATGCGTGGGCCCTCCTCAAGGAGATGCTGACTATCTCGGCTGGCCTGTGGGACAAGTACAAACTGCTTGCGCTCACTATCCGGAGCCAAGGCACCCAACTCAGCCAGAGTATCTCAAGGGCTGAGTGGGAGCAGGTGCCTTGCTGGGCTTCAAGTGACCCTCTCTGCCATACACATACACACCCCAGTGGCCGGCCATGCTGCGGGACTCTTGCTGGCTGCGCTTCCCCATGGATGTACGGAAAGACATTCCCCCTCCTTCTCCCCACCCCCGGGTATGCATCTAAGTATTTGTGGGGGCTTATTTTCAGGGGGGCTTATTTTAGCACAAGTGCTTGAAACCCCAATTGGCCTTATTATCGGGACATGTGTTAGTTTCAGGAAAACATGGTATTGCTGTTCACAAAGTCAAAACCTCCATGCTTCTTTAAGATTCTTGACCATTTTAGAAAGACAACACAACAGAAGAAGATCAGACTCTAGGCCCAAAAATGACTTCTTGAAGATTGGTAGAATTGAAAACTTGCTCATATCTGGGAACTGTAATAAGGCCTAGGGAGAATTAAAAAAATTAATGAATACTAAACCCTCATCTGAAAAAGAAGTATGGTCTCTAGGGTTCTGACTACTCTACTTTCCAATTTTACCAATTTCACATTTTAATGGATAAATTTACTATTAATCTGCTTTGATAATCTACACAATCTCTGCTAGAACCAGTTCTACAATCAAAATCAACTTTTCCAGCATGGAACACATAACCCTTTCAATCTAGCCAAATGTGGAAGTTGGAGTAGTAATACTTCTAGAATACAAATTTATTCTTTCTCTTAATTGTTTCAATTAGTATCTTTCAATATGAACAATTACTTCTAGAAAATTCTCTCTGTGTGTTCATGTACATGCATGTATGTGTTTCTGTAAAAAATAATAACTTTAACTATATGAAAACACCTTTCTGCCCACAAGCGTATACAAATATTTAATATGTTTGAATATCTTCCTCTGATTGTGTTGATTCTCATGATGATTTCTGCACTTTATCACAAGATTTAATAATCACTTTTTACTTTTTAAAAATATATATATATTATTTATACCTTTTCCTTTGGTATACATAAAAACTCAATATTCACATTAACAGTGTGTTGTCTGGGTACAATTGATTTTGAGTAACAATAACCAAAATTTTAACGATGGTATTTATAACAATTATCATCAAAATATATTAATAATAATATTTGCGTATCCTTAATGATTCACCTTACCTTATTTAATTAAACATTCTTTTCAATTTTAAGTTTCTAACTTCTGCTTCTATTTTCTAGCCATTGATAAAATGTCTCCCATATTAAAAAATATTCTGTTTTGACTTCGTTTCCTCGTCTTCGGCAGCGGCGGTGCCTTTTGAAGCTCCGCCAGCCCCGCCGCTTGTAGAGCCGCTTCGTGACTAAGAAGCGGCTCGAAAACTTCAAAATCCCTAGGATTTTTGAAGAGAGATCGCAGGGCACAGGTTGAGCCCCTGCAACCCCCCCAGGGAATAGTTTCTGGGGAGGGAACAGGAGCGGCTCCCGTTTAACCTGCTGGAACTCTGGGCAGCGTGGGACAAGTCTGCTTTTGCAGCTGGCGAGTGTGGATTGCTGAACTCATCTTGCTTTGTCACAAAGTTTCTAAACTGTTACGAAGTTGCTTCGCTTGTAACAAGAGAAATAAGAGAGAAATTTCTCCTTTTTCAATATTGGACTTTGCTTTACTTTAGTTCTTATTTGATTAAATCTGGGGGACTTTTTCAGAAGTCTTTGTGGAGGTGGGAGAGGAAGAAGAACTTCCCTTTTTAGTAAAACCAGCCTACGTGGCAGGATGGCCTCAAAGAAGCAGGAAGCGAAGGCAACAGGAGGTGGATCTCCCACACATAAAACACAGCCTCCCCCTGCACAACAGACACAGACTCAGAAAAAAGATTTTGATGTGGGAGATTTAAAAGAATTTATTTCTAAAATTTTGGATGATAAATTTCAAAAATCTCAACAGGAGATAGATGACAAACTTCAAAAGTCACATCAGGAATTTATGCAGGAAATTAATGAAGTTAAAGATATGGTGAAACAGAATCAAAACAAGGTGACCAAAAAAATATCAGAAGTGGCGTCTGGCCTGGCAGAATTTATTATTAAAGTTGATTCTAAAGTTGAAGAATTTAAATCAGAAGTTAATGTTAAGATGAAAGATAATGATTATAAAATTGCTGATGTTGACAATAAAATGCAGAGAGTTGAACGAAATCGTGATGGTACAATTCAGGGCAATGGAGTTTGCAATACGGCTTTGAGGAATTCGAGAAGAGGATAGACAGGATTTGAGACAGGTTTGTTCTGAGGCTCTGGCTAAGATTTTAAAACTTAATCCTGATGTGGTTTTTCACAAAATAGATAAAATTTACAGAGTGAATTCTTGGGTGGCCAGACAAAGACAATTGCCCAGAGATGTGGTCATATATTTTACAGACAGAGAAATAAGAAATGACATCCTGCAAAAATCCTTTTATACCTCTGTGCAAGTGGGGGGCTCACAAATTGGAGTTTATAAAGAATTACCTCCTAAAATGTTGAAAACCAGAAAAGACTTTGGCTTTCTTGTTAAAGAATTGCAAAATCAATAGATACCATTTCGGTGGGACGCCCCAGTTGGTATAATTTTGAGATACAAGGGAGAAAGATATCATTTGAATACCGTGGAGAAGGCAGAGCACTTCTACACTACTACTCTTAAGGAAAGAACACCATCCCCACATACATCTACAGCTTTGGAGATTAAGGAGAGTGATGAGAAGCAACCTCAACGAGAATTGCAAGAACAGTCTAAGCAGGAACCAGAGGAAATGCAAGGCGCAGAAGGAGGTTTTCTGGATGAGCCTTTGCTGGAATCTTCTCCAATCTTGGACCCGGTTCGGATGATCGAAGTTAAGGATCAATGTATAACTCGAGCTCAATCTAAGTTACTTAAACAAAAGCAACAACAACAACAGGAAAGACAAGACAAGAAGGGAGCTAAGACTACTATACAAGAGACTGGAGCCATGGGGGGAGCGACTCCGAAGATTTTGGATGATATTCGGTTATTCTGCTCTTTGCTCCAGAAAGATGAAGATGACGCTTAAGTGTTTATCTTGGAATGTGAATGGGTTGAATTCAGCACAGAAAAGGAAGAAATTATTTACATATTTGAAACAATTTAATAATGATATAATTTGTCTACAAGAAACGCATATTACAGTTCAAGATCAAAAATACTTGATAAACTCCAAACTAGGAATACATTTTATATCTTCAACGTTGCAAAAAAAGAATGGTGTGGTTATCTATGTAAATAAGAAATTTACGGCTAAAGTTATAGAAACAGATGAAGATGGTAGGTTTGTAGCAATTGAATTACTTACAACATATGGCCAAATTCTTTTGATAGGAATTTATGCTCCCAACCAACAACAGGATTATTTCTATAAAATGTTACATACTAAAATACTACAATGGGATTATAGATCTATTTTAATCATGGGAGACTGGAATGGAGTAATAGACTCTAAATTAGACAAAAGGAGTTCAGCGAAATCTAGGATTAGGTTACCTCAGACCTTTTTTGATATGAAAGAAGATTTGGAACTAAAAGATATTTGGAGAATACATAACCCAAAAGAACTGGACTATACTTTTTTTTCAGATAGACATAGATCCTTCTCTAGGATTGATTTCATTTTGTTGTCAGATGATTTACTTGTCAAGACAAAAAGAACAAAGATTTTTCCAAGAACTTTGACTGACCATAGCCCAGTATGGATAGAAATTGAGATGGATAAGATTGAGAGACGTTCTTGGAGATTAAATGAGAACTTGTTCAGATATGAAAAAAACACAACAAAACTTAAAAAGCACTTGAAAGAATTTTTTGAAATAAATTTGAATAAAGGTACCCCAATAGAAATTGTGTGGGATGCAAGTAAAGCTTATATGAGAGGGGTGCTTATCTACATGAACTCTAAACATAGACTGATTGGACAAAAGAAAAGATCTGAATTGGAAATAGAAATAAAGAATAAAGAACAATTACTTATTAAAAATCCAACAGATGAAAGAATATGCGGTGCTATAAAACTTTTGAAAGATCAATTTCAAATGCTTATGGCGGAACAAGTTGCAACAAACATACAATATGCGAAGCACAATACATTTTGTAATGCTAATAAACCGGGCAGATGGTTGGCTT
Organism: Pantherophis guttatus; assembly: GCF_059756535.1. Taxonomy (NCBI): domain Eukaryota; kingdom Metazoa; phylum Chordata; class Lepidosauria; order Squamata; family Colubridae; genus Pantherophis; species Pantherophis guttatus. The sequence continues at coordinate 76,474,430 of NC_142066.1, forward strand.
ACACATTGAGGAAAAAACAGAGTATACGGACTATTGATAGTATTGATATTGGAGGGAAAGAAATTTTTCAACAAAAATTAATTAAAGAAGCTTTTGTGGACTATTATACCAAACTATACGCCAAAGAGGAGGTGCAGAATGGACTTATAGAAAAATATTTAAACGATAAAAGAGTTACAAAAATTACTGATCAACAAAAGGAAAGAATGAATTATCCTATAACAGAGGAGGAGATAATAGTAGCAATTAAACAGTTAAAAACAGCCAAAGCTCCTGGCACGGATGGTTTGACCGCAGTGTATTACAAAACTTTGCAAGCTGAAATGGTGGAACAACTTAGAGATTTATTTTGCAATATTCAACAAGGGGGTAAAATACCCCCATCATGGACAACAGCTTATATATCTTTGATACCAAAAGAACAAGTCGGTCCTAAAAAACCAGAGAATTACAGACCAATATCTCTTTTGAATACAGACTATAAAATCTATGCGAAAGTATTAGCCAACAGGTTGATGCCAGTAATCCAAAAGGTGATTCATGATGATCAAGCGGGATTTATCGAGGGCAGATACATGAAGGATAATGCAAGGCAAGTAATAGATTTATTGGAATATCTTGAGAAGAATAAACAGATTCCTGCAGTGCTGGTCTTTTTGGATGCAGAGAAGGCCTTTGATAGAGTGGATTGGAATTTTCTACTAAAGACTTTAAAAAAGATGGACTTTGGGGATCAATTTATACAGGCGATTTCAGCAATTTACCAAGAGCAAAAGGCACAGATCATTATTAATGGAAGTTTGACAACAGAGTTCAAAATTGAAAAAGGAACAAGACAGGGATGTCCGCTGTCCCCACTTTTATTTATTTTAACACTAGAAGTCTTGCTAAATACAATACGGGACTCTAATATCCTGAAAGGTATAATGATTAGGCAAGAGGATTACAGAATAAAGGCATTTGCAGATGATCTGGTTGTTACCCTATCACAGCCAATGGAATCAATAATCCTGATGAAGGACATTATACAAGACTATGGTAAAGTTTCAGGTTTTAGACTGAATTCAAAAAAGACTAAAATGATAGCTAAAAACATGACACAAGATCGTAAACATGAGCTTGAAAGGAGGGCAGGTTTTGAGACTGTACCTAAGGTAAAATATCTAGGAGTTCAGGTTGCAGAATCAAACATGAAATTGTTTCAAAATAACTATGAGGTGTTGTGGCGAGAGGTGCAGAAAGACATGGAGACTTGGAAAAAACTGCAGCTGTCTCTACTTGGAAGAATAGCAGCAGTTAAGATGAACATTTTGCCAAGATTTCTTTTTTTGTTTCAAATGATTCCGGTGCTTAAAGGTGATAAACAATTGAAAGTCTGGCAAACTGGACTCAATAAGTTTGTCTGGAACGAGAAAAAGCCGAGAGTGAAATTGAAAATTATGCAAGATGTTCCAGAAAGAGGAGGTCTTAAACTTCCAAACCTACAGTTATATTATGATGCAGCAGCTTTAACTTTAACAAGTGATTGGTTTGGAAGGAAAAAGACTGGAATATTGAATGCAGAAAGTTTTGATCTTGAATTTGGATGGTATGCTTACTTATTTTATGATGACAAAGTTGATAAAGTATTTAAAAGTCATATACTTAGAGACTCTTTGATGAAAGTTTGGAAGAAGCACCGACTCAAATGGGATTATAAAATACCGCTATGGCTGGATCTTGGTCATACTTTGTGGAATACAAATATAATGTCACTCGGGGGTTTTTTATACAAAGAGGTTCTTATTACAGATGCAGGCAGATGGCAGCTGAAGACATTGCAGACACTGTTGGACGAAGGGATTAATTTAACTTGGTTACAATATAATCAATTACAATTGAGATGGAAAGAGGACCAAAAAACTGGTATTACGTTGCACGAGGAAGAATTGGTTAGACATATAAAAGAGAAAGGTCCAATGCATATCAAAAGGCTTTATAATGTTTTGCTAGAAAGGGATTCAGAAACTGAATTAGTTAAAGATTGTATGATTAAGTGGGCACAAAATTTTGAAGAACCAGTGATGTTGGAAACATGGGAAAAAATTTGGGTTCAGAATGTTAAATTTACACAGTCGCAGAACCTGAGGGAAAAAAAGTCATCTGAATCAGACAAAAGATGTTGGGCAGGAGCACCCAATGTCTCATTAATAGCTACCAGACTTGTACATTAATAAAGTAAGAATATGTGCCAATACTGTGAATCAATAAAGCAAGGATTTTGAGGATAAAAGGAGTCCTGGATCAAGACTTGGAAGCTTCCATCTCTCTGGATAGTGCCTGGAAGCCTAGTTAAGAAGGTTTAGGTAAATATGGATGAGTATGTGTCAGCATATGGGAAACAGCAAATATGCATTGCAGTGGTAGGTTGTTCCCGGTTCGGACCGGTTCTATAGAAACGGTAGTAAAACTGGCGGGAGGCACCCATCATCATGGGTGATTTGCACATGCACAGAAGTTCTCGCTGTGAACCAGTAGTAAAGGTAAGTGGAACCTTGGTGCATTGTAACCAGTAAAGTTTTGCTGTCATTGGGTCTCCACAATTGTGATGCCTCAATTTTTAGTTGAAAGTGATTTGAATGTTTTCTGAATTATTTTCAAGCTGTTGATCAGAGTTGTCAAATCATGAGTCAAACCTGAGAGGTCATGTAGCACCCTCCAACCCTCTAATTTAGAAGAAAGACTTCAAAGAGGATTTGAGCTTCAGGTTCCTCACAGCCAACAAGCATGCAACCTGGGTTTGTTAGCAGAGCAAATATAGCCTTCCATTTCCTTTGTTCTCCTACTGTGTTTCCCCAAAAATAAGATGGGGTCTTATATTATTTTTGCTCCAAAAGACACATTATGGCTTATTCTTCAGTTAGGTCTTATTTTGGGGGAATAAAAATAGGGGAAAAAGGAATTTAAAAAGGAATTTTCTCTCAGATTTTAAGTATTTCTAAATTTGAATGAAAGCTCTAGTCACTGGCTGAAATTCCTCACTGATTTCTTCTGTAAAAAAAATCTAACAATGTTGTATGTAAATGTGAACATTTTAACATTACAAATAGGGACTTCTGTTTATGGATCTGTTTTCCTTATGCTCAGAATCAGGGCCAGAAAATTTCGAGAAAAAGAATGAAATCATAGAGCATAAGGCTAATATTTGAAATCTATTAAAAAATAATCCATAAAAAATAGAAATTGCTCTCTAATAAAGTACTGGAAAGATCTAGCTAAAGCAATCAATTCCACTATATTAATGGGAGAATTACAATGGAACTCCTATAATTGGAACAATAATAATTTAAAAAACTGGCACAAGAATAAAAGAAGGATCTAGCGCAGGCTCAAGAGAAGGGAACTTGATGCATTATTTCCGGAATAAAAATAAGAAAAAGATTTAATACGACATATGGAGGACAAAATTTGAAGACTTTGAAAATGGAAGGAAATATATGCTAGCAGGCGAGAAAATGAAGAAATAAGGAATACACGGCTAGAAGATTAAAACAATGTGTTTAAAAATGAAACAATGTATAGGTGGATAGTAATAATAAAAAGGAGGTTTTTATAGACAAATATGGATGAATAAAAATATGAGAAGAATATGACATAGATGTATAAAATTGAAATATTGATGGAAATTAAAATATAAGAGAAATTAAGCATGTTAAAAGAGATTTATAAATATATACAAAGATATATTTTAAGTAAAAACCATGTCTCAATGTTAAACTGTAAAAAAAAAGGATAATGATAAATATGATTAACTGAAATAAACAATGTATAGATGGATGGAAACAATCAAAAGAGGACCATTAATAGTAAAACTAACTATAATTATGCTGTGTTTAACAGCATAAAAAATAAAAATGATTATGCTGTGTTTAACAGCCAAAAAACAAAAAATGATTATGCTGTGTTTAACAGCCAAAAAATAAAAATGAGTATGCTGTGTTTAACAGCCAAAAAACAAAAATGGCTATGCTGTGTTTAACAGCCAAAAAAACAAAAATGATTATGCTGGGTAGGACAGCAAAACAAAGAGGATTTTGCTGGGAGTAACAGTAAAAATGAAATGATTATGATGGGTTTAACAACAAAGATAAAGATAATGATGCTAGGTTTAACAGTAAAAATAAAATGACTATGCTGGGATTAACAGCCAAAAAATAAAAATTATTATGCTGGGTAGGACAGCCAAAATAAGGTGGAGTATGTTCAGATTAACAGTAAAAATGAAATGAATAAGTTGGGTTTAATAACAGAAACTAAGATGATAATGTTGGATTCAACAGTAAAAATAAAATGATTATGCTGGAAATTATGTTTATGTTGGGAATAGTAAAAATGAAATGATTGTGTTAGGATTAATAGTAAAGTAATGAGGATGATTATATTGGGAGCAATAGTTAAAATATTGTTTAAATGCTTACAATAACTGTAATGATTTATATTGTTAAAACATATCCATTTAAGCAAAAAGAAAGAGAAAAATGGAATGATATTTGGTTAGGATTTAAGATTTAAGTAACGGGTTTTTGGGACAATGGCATAGTTAAATTGATAGAATTTAGGGAAATAACTGAGTAAAATATTAAGTTGTGTTAATTGAAAAATAAGATTTGTTAATGATTTGTATTAATTTGTGACCGGATCAATGCTTCGTTTTGGAAAAGATGTGTTTTATGTTTATGTTTTTTTTAAAAAAAAAAAGTTTTTCAAAAAAAAAAAGAGATTATTACATCATTATGTAAATAAATACTTTTAAAAAAATTAATTTTCTATAAATATTTAAAAAATATGAGTGCATAGAATTCTCTGGATTACCATCTCTTGCTATTAGGCTTTGAAAATATAAGATTTAACTCACCTGAGGAAGTGATTACAATTAGCAAAAAGCCTTTGCTCCCACATTTCACATACACCCTGAATTACATTTGTCCAGCTATCAATTGAACAAAGTAAGCTACATTATGTGCTGGTGCCATAGAAATATTTGAGAGGAAGTTTTATCCGCATTCTACAGGCTGAGAATCCCTCCTGAGCCAAAAAAACATCAAGGAAGCAAAATTCATGACTTTTCTTACATGATTTTGAGGAATCATTCTGAGGGGATGACTTCCTAATGTGGCTATGCTGCCTTCATTTACTACCAAATATTTATTTATTCATTTCATTTTAAATGAAAACCAGAGAGGGATGTTTCATCCAGGGTTATCCTGGTTTCATTTTTAAGGAAAGCTTTTTAAAGCCACTGAAGAGAGGAAAACGCAAATGTTTACAAGATATTCCTATACTAAGGTGACCAGATTTTAACATTGGAAAGAGGGACACCATTGTGGGCGTGGCTTATTTTGTGGGTATGGCTTGGAGGTCATGTGACTGGGTGGGCGTGGCTAGCTGGTCATGTGACCGGGTGACCATGGCTATGTGTATAGGGACTACTCAGAGGGCTGAAAAAAGTCATTTCTGACAGGTCCTTGCACTTTTGACTGGTCCTCACATTTATGACCATCCTCACATTTATGCCCGTGCAGCATTCTTAACAACCATGTCACTCATTTCACAACTGCTTCTCTTCACCTGGTGATAAGATAGGGCAAAAAACGTAAAATGTGAGGACAGTCGTAAGTTTGAGGACTGGTCAAAAGTGTGAGGACCAGTTAAAAATAACTTTTTCAGCCCTCTGAATAGTCCATATGCATAAAAGGATACAGCAATAGAGAGGATGAAGGGAAGAGAAATTAGAGTAGGAGTGAAGGTAAGAGAGGGAGGAAGAGAGGAGGAGAAGGAGAAAGGAAGAGGAAGTAGGGAGGAGAAGAAGAGGGTGGGGGGAAGAGAAACTAAAAAGGAAAGAAAAGAGAGAGGTGGTTTGAGGAGAAAGATTGCTGTACAATAAAAAAGATGAAAGGGAAGAAAGCCAACCCCAAAAATTTATATAAAGATATTAAGATAAATAATGAATTGTTAAACTTTAAAGAATAAAAGAGAACAAATATGAATAAATAGCAATAATTAGAAACACACATACGAACATACAATGTATTTTCTTTGAACAGAATATTTGGCTGGTTCACAAATTTAAACAGTGTTTAGTCATTTCAATTAAATTTACAATTTCTATATTTCCTTTTTGCCATATTTATTCCTCATCTATTTTTTTAAAAAAACCAATATTACCCTTCATCCTCATCTCTAATCTTAATCAAATTCAATTTTTCCCTTCTATTCTATATTATACCCCTTTCCATTGTCATCTATTTTTATATCCATCCTCACATTGATTAATTATGTAATTATGTAATACAGTTGTTTAATACAAATTCAACATTTTAATATAAATCAATTAGTTATATAACTATCTTTTTTGTATATGAATATGAACATGAATATTCCAATTATTTCCATGCAATCCAATTTCTTACAAATCAATTAATTATATTTACCAATAATAATAAACCAAATAATTTCCCCCATATATTCCTCCAAACCACAACTTAACCATTTCTGCTTTCAACACAATATACAATTAATAGTATCTCAATTATTACAATTCCCTAGTTAAATAGAGCTTTTTTTCTTTTGTGTTTTAAAATCTTGAACTCTCCTAAATTTCCCATTGCTTGCAGTTTTGCACCTACCTTTTTTGATGAGGAAAAAGAAAAAGAAATCTCTCTCTGCCTCATTTTGTCATGTTGCAGCAAAGACCCTGCTTTCGCTTTCGCTTTTTCAGCATAGCTAGGGAAAAAAAAATCTGCTCCAGGAACTCTTTACACCAGTGGTTCTTAACCTTCCTAATGCCGCGACCCTTTAATACAGTTCCTCATGTTGTGGTGACCCCCAACCAAGGGTGGGTTCTAAATTTTTTTACTACCGGTTCTGTGGGCGTGGCTTATTTTGTGGGTGTGGCTTGGAGGTCATGTGACTGGGTGAGCATGGCTAGCTGGTCATGTGACCAGGTAGCCATGGCTATATGTATAGGCTGAAAAAAGTCATTTCTGACAGGTCCTCGCACTTTTGACTGGTCCTCACACTTATGACCATCCTCACATTTATGCCTGTGCAGCATTCTTAACAACCATGTCACTCATTTCACAACTGCTTCTCTTCAACATGGTATAAGATAGGGCAAAAAACGTAAAATGTGAGGACAATCGTAAATTCGAGGACTGGTCAAAAGTGCGAGGACCAGTCAAAAATAACTTTTTCAGCCTCTGAGTAGTCCCTGTGCACAAAAGGACTACCCAGAGGGCTGAAAAATGTGATTTCTGACAAGTCCTCGCACTTTTGACCGGTCTTCGCAGTTATGACTGGTCATCATTTATGCCCATTGTACCATTCTTAACAACCGTGTCACTCATTTCACAACTGCTTCTTTTCACCATGGTGACAAGATAGCGCAAATACGTAAATTGTAAGGACAGTCGTAAGTTCGGGACTGGTCAAAAGTGCGAGGACCAGTCAAAAATAACTTTTTCAGCCCTCTGAGTAGTCCATATGCATAAAAGGATACAGCAATAGAGAGGGATGAAGGAAGGGAAGGGAAATTAGAGTAAGAGTGAAGGTAAGAGAGGGAGGAAGAGAGGAGGAGAAAGAGAAAGAAAGAGGAAGTAGGGAGAAGAAGAAGAGGGGGGAAGAGAAAGTAAGTAAGAAAGAAAAGACAGAGGTGGTAGGTTTGAGGAGAAAGATTGCTGTACAATAAAAAAGATGAAAGGGAAGAAAGCCAACCCCAAACAAATATTAAGATATTAAGATAAAGAATGAATTGTTAAACTTTAAAGAATAAAAGAGAATAAATAGCAATAAATAGCAATAATTAGAAACACATATACAAACATACAACGTATTTTCTTTGAACAGAGTATTTGGCCGGTTCACAAATTTAAACAGTTGTAGGAGGTTAGCACCCACCCCTTTCCTAGAAGAATGAAATATTTTGGGAAATATTAAAAAGGCAGAATATTATATTTCCCTACCTGGATGAGAAATGGAGAAGCATATTTTACAGACAAAGCAGCTCCCACCCTCCTGCCCCCCACCCTTTGTTAATGGGCCAGAGGCAAAAAGTCAATCCTTTGTCAAAGGACATTTGCAACACAATAGCAACAGAAACTAACACAATGGGCCCCATCAAGCCATGTGATCCTGTCCACCATTAAACCATCTTTCCAAGCAGTCTCCATGTTTCCAGTGTCTTTTTCCCCACTTGGAGCAGAACCCAGAAGGGTATTTCTTCCAACACAGTATTAAGTCATTTCAATTAAAGTTACAATTTCTATATTTCCTTTTTACTATATTTATTCCTCATCTATTTTTTTAAAAAAACAATATTACCCTTCATCCTAATCTCTAATCTTAATCAAATTCAATTTTTCCCTTCTATTCTATATTATACCCCTTCGCATTGTCATCTATTTTTATATCCATCCTCACATTGGTTAATTATGTAATACAGTGGTTTAATACAAATTCAACATTTTAATATAAATCAATTAGTTATATAACTATCTTTTTTGTATATTAATCAATATGAACATGAATATTCCAATTTCTTACAAATCAATTATATTTACCAATAATAATAAACCAAATAATTTCCCCCATATATTCCTCCAAACCACAACTTAACCAATTAATAGTATCTCAATTATTACAATTCCCTAGTTAAATAGAGCTTTTTTTCTTTTGTGTTTTAAAATCTTGGAACTCTCCTCTTTTGCCCTAAATTTCCCATTGTTTGCAGTTTGCACCTACCTTTTTTGGTGAGGAAAAAAAAAAAGAAATCTCTCTGCCTCATTTTGTCATGTTGCAGCCTGCTTACTTTCAATTTCGCTTTTTCAGGATAGCTAGAGGGAAAAAAATCTGCTCCAGGAATTTACCTCTTTGCAGCTAGCTCTTTGAAGCCCCATGGCAAGAATTTAAAGTTTTTTTTTCCCTCTAGCCATCAGCTGGGACTCTGGAGGCATTAATAGATTGGGAGTGGGCAGGGTAAGCGAACGGTGACCGGGCAATCCAACAGAGGCAGAGGGTGAGGGTGAGTGAAGGCGTGGGGGGGGGCAAGAGAGGGCTTTGGTGACCCCTGTGAAATGGCCATTCGACCCCCAAAGGGGTCGCGACCCCCAGGTTGAGAACCGCTGTTTTACACTGATCACCTGTAGGGAGGCCCTTTGAAGCCCCGCGGCAAGAGTTTAAACAGTTTTTTTCCCTCTAGCCATCAGCTGGGACTCAGGAGGCAGCCGGGACTCAGGAGGCAGAATGAAAAATTGGGACTTTTTTAAAACCCCGCGGGATGCGGGACAAATTGCTAAAAATTGGGACTGTCCCGCCAAAAGCGGGACGTCTGGTCACCTTATCCTATACTGACTTGAAGTTAGAACCAGGGAAATACTGAGTAGGAAAAGATCTGTTTCTTATTTCCACTTTTGCTGCAGATTTCTTTGTCACCTTAAGCAAATCATGTCTGCTCTGATTTAAGTAGTAGGAATCTTCAATTTTGCCACGAGATCATAAAATATTTTCCTCACTATGGATGCCAACTACAGTCTGTAACAAAATAGTATTGATTGGGATACTTTGGGATCTTTCTTCCTGCTTTCTCCAATCAAATACTGATACTATCTTCATTAAGGGTGATGATGTTTTAGCCACATATACAGTGCATGCATTCTGCAAAAATAAAGGGGAATTTCAGATTTGCTGCCTAGCAGGGTGGATTTGATTTAAATCAAACTGATTTAAATCACGATTTAAATCACTAGTCAGTAAGGCTTGATTTAAATCATAGTTTTCTACATAAAGACTAATTCTTGCTGGTATAACTTTAATATGCAAGCAGATGAAGATTTTTAGAATAACAACTTTTCATATTAGTTTTTTTATCCCCAGTTTAATAGGTTAATGATTCATATTTGGACAACTTTTCTGTTGTACTTAGGAAGGAGAAAAATAATCATTACCTTAATAATAACAATTTAAATAGATTTATTCAACTGAAACAATAACATTACAGCATATGTTATTTGCTTAAACAAACATCCATGTTTGTTAACTAATTTGGCTAAACAATATATATATATATTAAGAAACTTAGACTGTCAGCCTAGCCTACACATGAAAAACTTAAATACTGTCCTCTGTAGCTCACTTGTCATCTTCATCTTCTTCTTTGTTCATAATCTGGAAAAGAAAAACAAGCTTTCCTGCTTTATCGGGTCCCAAACGATTTCTCAATTTAGAATGAATGAGTCCAAAGGAAGAGAATATTCTTTCAACGCCTGCAGAAGAAGCTACTGCTGTTAAAAGTGAAATCATTACTTGAACAATCTCTAAATCTAAATGCTTAAGTGACTTCCACCAATTCATTGGTGTGACTTTCTTTAAAATATCTTCAGCAAACATATATTTCTTGAATGATTCCCCCTTAGCTTTGAAGTTTATTATAGTTGGCATTACAGATGGATGATTGCTGGATACCCATGTCATAGCTAACTCCTCTTCCTCAGCACTTAAGTTTTAACCCTGATACTGGATATTGACAATATTTGCCAAAAAATGAGCTGGAGACAGTACTTGTCCCATTTGTTTTTTTAATGCTTGTAATTTAATTCTGTCCATGTGTAGTTCTGTTTTTAAGTGTTCACTCAGTTCCTTCCAAATTTCAACAGCATCAGCGGCTTTTGATACCATCGACCATGGTATCATGCTACACCGGTTGGAAGAGTTGGGGGTGGGAGGCACCGTACTAAGGTGGTTCTCCTCCTTTCTCTCCGACCGGTCGCAGTCTGTGTTGACAGGGGGGCAGAGGTCGACCCCGAGGCCCCTCATATGTGGGGTGCCGCAGGGATCGGTCCTCTCGCCCCTTTTGTTCAACATTTATGTAAAGCCGCTGGGCGAGATCATCCGTGGTTTTGGGGTGAAGTACCATCAGTACGCGGATGACACCCAGCTGTACATCTCCACCCCGGACCACCCCAATGATGCCCTTGAAGTGATGTCCCAGTGCCTGGAGGCCGTACGGATCTGGATGGGGAGGAACAGGCTCAGGCTCAACCCATCCAAGACCGAGTGGCTGTGGTTTCCGATGTCCCGATATAGTCAGCTAGTGCCATCGCTGACTATTGGGGGCGAATCATTGGCCCCCACGGACAGGGCTCACAACCTGGGTGTCCTCCTGGATTCACGGCTGTCGTTAGAAGAGCATGTGACGGCCGTGTCCGGGAGGATTTTTCATCAGGTTCGCCTGATCCGCCAGTTGCGTCCCTATCTAGATCGGGACTCCCTACACACAGTCACTCATGCCCTCGTTACTTCTCGTCTGGACTACTGCAACGCTCTCTACATGGGGCTCCCCTTGAGGTGCACTCGGAGGCTCCAACTGGCGCAGAGTGCGGCCGCGCGGGTGGTGATGGGAGCGACATGGAGTTCCCATGTGACACCTCTCCTGCGCGAGCTGCACTGGCTCCCGGTGGTCTTCCGAGTGCGCTTCAAGGTTCTGGTTATCACCTTTAAAGCGCTCCATGGCTTAGGACCTGGTTATTTATGGGACCGCCTGCTACCACCAATAGCCTCCCACCGGCCAGTACGCTCCCATAGAGAGGGGCTCCTCCGGGTGCCGTCGGCCAAACAATGTCGGCTGTCGGCCCCTAGCGGGAGAGCCTTCTCTGTGGGGGCACCTACGATTTGGAACGAGCTCCCCCCGGAGATACGTAGGATCCCGGATCTGCGCACCTTCCGCCGCGCGCTTAAGACTTTTCTATTTTATCAAGCTGGCCTGGCCTAAATCTTCCCCCTTTTTAAATGTGGAAATTTTAAATTTTTAAATTTTAAATTCGTCTTATTTATAGGGGTATGGGTAAGGCGTTTTAAATTGGGGAGCCATTTTAGATTTAATTCTGTTTTAAACGTATTTTAATTGTTTATATTGTATGTTTTTTAATTTTGGCTGTTCACCGCCCCGAGTCCTTCGGGAGAGGGGGCGGTATAAAAATCTAATAAATAAATAAATAAAATAAATAAATCAGCAATAAAACAGCTATTTTTCTGTATTTTGTTTAAAGCTTCAGAGATGGGTTTCAGGATGCTCAGCATATGTTCAACATTTCTCTTAAGCCCAATGTTGAGGATTTTGGCCGTGACAGTGCCATTTATTTTATCTCGATTTTCTTCACAAACCGTCATCAGAATAGGCCAGTTCTTGATATACTGCTCAAAACAGTCTACCACAGAGTTCCATCTAACATCTTGAGGGAGCGTTAGCTTGGTTCCACCCATCCTTTTCAGAGCTGCTGCAGCAAAATGATTGTTACGGAAGTATTTAGCAATTTCAACAACATTAGTCTTTATTTCTGGAACACTTAAGTCTTTGGCTAAGAGGTGCAGCAAATGAGCACTGCAACCATATGTTATTAGCTTTGTATTCCCTTCCTGCTTTTCTAAATTTCTTCTCATCTTGGATACGTTTGCAGCATTGTCTGTGACCAAACTGCATACTAGACATTTGAATTTTTATTCACATGTTATTATAGCTTTTACTGCCATTTCTTGTAAGTATTCTGCTGTGTGTGCATTTCCTGACGGATCAATTGTTTGTGCAAGGAAGACTTTCCCTTCTTTTGTTGTTATACAAGCACATACAATAGGATCATTGTGGACATTACTCCACCCATCAATACTTAGGTTAACAATTCTACCCTCCAGAGCTGTTGCACATTGCTCCATTTCTCTGTCATACACTTTATCCAGCAGTTTCCCTGCAACATCTGCTCTGCTGGGTGGACTGTGTCCTGGTCTCTGTGACTGAACCATATTAATGAAATGTGGGTTCTCAGTCAGACGGAAAGAAGAGTTGGTTGCATAAACAAACTGGGCAATTTTTTCATCAATTAACTCTTTTTCTAATTTGCTAGTTTTTATCACAAACTTATCTATGGTGGTTCCAGGAGGGAAGGGTTTTTTTCTTTCTTTTAGGTCATAGTGATATGTGGCTGTGGGTGTCTGATGATGATGATGCTAATGAAGCACTATTCTGGATGGATAACTCTGAAACTGTAGAACAGGAGGATGGTGATCTTGAAGGTGAATTCCCCTAAACAAAAAAGTCAATGCTGTTATTTTATTGTTTATACAATTTCTGCTTATTGTACACAGCACTGCCCCAAAAGGAATATTTGCTTTTCTTCATAACTGTACCAAATGACAGTAACATGCAGTAATAATAAGAAAAATAATTTTGCTCAAACATGACAGTTCAAGGCAGTCTTTAGAAATATGATTTAATAAAAATGTTTACCAATCTGAAGATCCTGCCTGTTCAAATGTGTTTCTTTGGTCATCTTCATCACAGCACTTCTCATGATGTTGCCTCATTTGGGCCACCAGGCCTTGCATTTCTTTGTTGCAGTGTTTGCAGTTTGCATGCATGCCTGCCTTACCGATAGGTAAAGGAACTTCATTAAAATATTGCCAAACTGGGTCTCTTTTACGGCCTGCTGCCATTATAGGTTTTTTCCTCCAAGGAAAGAATGTGATAAACCTCAGGGCATACACACAAAAAGATCCAAAGACTTGTCTGTCTGTGGCTGTGCAGTATTGTGCTCAGAAAGTTTCACTTTCATATTGTACTGCTTGTCTGCTTGCTCCTTCCTCCTCACACTTAGTTTTACTTTCTTCTTGTGCAGATCTATTCCACTCCAAACACTCAGAAAAATATTGTTTCTATTCTATTCACTGAACTTCTTGAAACTTAGCACTGAAGGGGTTGATTCTGTATTCATAGGTTTGTAGAAGAATAGGATTAAGGTCTTTTTCTCAACTCTGTTCATTTATAACATTTTTGCTGTGAAGAAGAGGCATGTGATCTCTGCTGAGTCAAATTCAGTTTTGAGAACTGCAAAAGTAAACCAAGCATCTGTGATAATATCTTGTAGGCAGAGAAACTGCCCAATAATCTTACAAAAACCTCTGGAAGAGCATGACATTGTGAATGGATTAATGGAATTTATTTACCAAAAAAATTAAACATGTATAGCCTTATTCTACATAATTAAAAAAAACTAATCTTTATTTCATGATGGAATAACCTTTGGATGGTAATATATTTTCCTCAAAAAGCATTTTATTTAAAAAAATCCGATTTAAATCAAAAAAATCAGATTTTTTTGATTTTTTTTAAAAAAATCATTGATTTTTATCCACCCTGCTGCCTAGGCAAGGGAAGCTGCTATATATAAACAAGCAGCAAACCCCATGCTCACTGCACTGATGTTACCTAATTGAGTAATTTATTCATTTTTATTTATTTGTCTCCCATCTTATTTTTTACAAATAAGGTAGCAAACATATCTAATACAGGTAATTTTTGATTTACAACAGTGATTGTTCAAAGTTATAACAGCACTGAAAAAAAGTGACTTATGACCATTTTTCACACTTATGACCGTTGCAGTATTCTCATAGTCACATGATCAAAATTTGGATGTTTGGCAACTGACTCATATTTATGACAGTTGCACTTTTCCGGGGTCACATGATCACCTTTTGTAAATTCTTACAAGCAAAGTCAATGGGGAAGCCAGATTCACTTAACAACCATGTTGCTAGCATCTGCAGTGATTCATTTATCAAATTTGGCAAGAAAGGTCGTAAAATGGAGCAAAAGTCATTTAACAAATGTTCCACTTAGCAATAAAATTGTTGGGCTCAATTGTGGTCATAAATCAAGGACTACTTGTATACCTTCCTCTTATTTTTTCCACAACATCACTGTGAGGTAGTTGGGGTGTGAGACTGATCAAAGTTAACCATTTTGCTTTCATGGCAAAGGTAGGATTTGAACTAATAGTCTCCAGCTGCCTAGTCTGATGCTTTAACTAAACATTTTCAAGCAAACAACCAAGGTCAGAGATCACTAAGGACTTTATAACTGGATGATCCTTGGAAACACAATACTAGAACACGATTCACTGGCATTCCTATTCATTTTTCTTAGTGCTAATGACCACAATCACCTGTATTTTACCATTGTGTCTACAGCACTGTCTGTTCAAGCCACTGGACAAAATTTAATTGGCCACCATAATTACTATCAAGTGATTATCAACCTTCACTAAGAAACAAAATTAGAAAGGCTGTCTACATTATTTGAAGGGCAACTTCTAGAAATCACTCTGTTAAATATTTAGGAATCCTTGCATGAAGGAACAATTGCTTTGCTGATCAAACAAGATTGAAAATCCATCTAAAGGTATTTGTACTCATCTCTCAACCCAAATATTTGTAGTTTTGTAATTGAATCACAAATACAAACAATTATATTGCAGATTGAATGATGAAACATGAGAAGATAATAATCATAGTTGTTTATGACCACAATATCCCATCCATGCATACACACGCACACAGACAGCTTCAGAAACCCAACTCAAGCCATCTAACTTGAACTGATCTCTTGTATCAGGACTGAAACTTTATCTCCAGACTTCAAGTCCTCTTTCTGCCATGCTCAGGGCCAGTGGTGGAATTCAATTTTTTTACTACTGGTTCTGTGGGCGTGGCAGGGGAAGGACAATGCAAAATCTCCATTCTCACCCCACTCGGGGTCAGCCAGAGGTGGTATTTCCCGGGTTCTCCGAACTACTCAAAATTTCCGCTACCAGTTCTCCAGAACCTGTCAGAACCTGGTGAATTTCATCCCTGCTCAGGGCCCTTCTAACTAAAATATGCTCATATATGTACCTTTTGGCCACCAAAAAGTTGATCATCTTAGATTAAGTCCAGATTCTTTCCTAAAATGAATATTCAATGTGAAGCATAACCTCTGACTCCAGGCTATATTTCTTTCAAAAATATTTACAAAGAACTTATGCTATGCCTTTTGAATGAGTATTCTCTATCTCATTTGTGAACTGGCAACTTTCAGCTGGAACCCATGAGAATGAATTCTCTCTCTCCCCTAAATAAGAGAGGTAGGGGTGTGTGTGTGTGTGTGTGTGTGTGTGTGTGTGTGTGTACAAACACACATACACAAATGTGGTTGCATATACACTGTGTGCACAATTATTACGCAAGTGACTATTTTGACCTTATCATCATTTTTAATGCATATTTTCCATCTCCAAGCTGTATAAACTTGATTGCTAAAATATTCGGGCGTGATCACAGAATGATCAAACGTTTTGTTGCAAATAGTCAACAGGGTCACAAGAAACAAGAAGGCCATAATTTTTATGCAGGACAATGCTCCATTGCATGCATTGAAGTACTCCATTGCATGGCTAGCCAGTAAAGGCCTTAAAAATGAAAGAATAATGACATGGCCCAAGTGGTGGGATTCAGCCAGTTCGTACTGGTTCGGTAGAACTGATAGTTAATTTTTTGCTGAGTTCAATGAATCAGTTAGACATGTTCCGGAAAATGTTTCTTGTTTTCATTCAACTTCCTTCCAGGCAGGAAGAAAAAAATCTTCAAAAGTGCAAGAGAGGAGTGACAGAAACTTTCGATCATGTCACTCAGGTGAAAACTCTCGTAGTTTACAGCAGGTGATGGGGTGGGGCAAGGCCTGTGCATCAGGTGCAGCCCAGGGCCAAATGCTGGCAGAGCACCAGAAGATCGGGGAGGATGCTGAAGCGAGTGTGCCTCCTGTCTGCAGCATCCATACCAGCTACCCCTTCCCGGCCAGAGCTGGAATGCCACCGTGTTTAAGTGCCAGCCTTCCCTCCGGTGGGCCTGGGCAACTGCTGGAGAGAGATGGGCCTGTTTCAATGCCTGCAGATGCTCTCACTTCCTCCAAGCATTTCTTTGCCTACTTGATTTCATACCTATTTGCATATAGGGGTAATAGAACAACTGACAATGCTATGTCTCTTGTTGTCCATACTGTATTGAATCACTTGGAACAACAGGGGACATATGCAAGACTGTTATTTGTGGATTATAGCCCTACCTTTAACACCATTTTACCCAACAGGTTGTTTTTTAAAATGCCCAATTTGGGTATAAATCAGAGGATTTGTTTGTGGATAAGGGATTTTCTGACAGGTAGGCCACAGTCAGTAAGGATGGGATCTCACCATTCCTCTACTCTGATACTAAGCACAGGAGCCCCCCAGGGTTGTGTACTAAGCCTTTCCTTTATTCCTTGTACACACATGACTGCACCCCATTGTATAACACCAACGCAATTATTAAATTTGCGGATGACACAACAGTGGTGGGGCTCATTAATAAGAACAATGAGTCTGCTTACAGGAAGGAAGTACAAGGGCTGACATTGTGGTGTAATGAAAATAATCTCACACTTAACACCACAAAAACTAAATAATTTATAATTGACTTCAGGAAGAAGAGAGATGTACATCTACCATTGTATATAAATGGTGAGGAGGTGGAGAGGGTCGATAGTTTTAAATTTCTGGGCATTTATATCTCGGAGGACCTCTCATGGACTATGAATGCTAACATGCTTGTAAAGAAGGCACAGAAGAGGCTGTACTTCCTGAGAATGCTCAGGAAGATAAATCTATCTCAGCATCTACTTCTGTCCTACTATCGCAGCACCATTGAGAGTGTCCTGACATACGGCATTCTTGCATGGTATGGGAGTAGGTCTGTAGTGGACAAAAAAGCTCTACAGAGAATCATTAAAACTGCCCAGAATATCATCGGACTCCAGCTACCAGCCCTGGATGACATCTTCGAATCTCGCTGTTTGAGAAAGTTGCATAACATTCTCAGAGACTCTTTCCATCCTGCTTACAATCTTTCTGGACTGTTGCCTTCTGGCAGAAGATACAGAACAATTAAAACTTGGATCACATGTTTTCTGAATAGTTTTTATCCCAGAGTATAATTGCACTCAACAATGAACTAAAGGGCCACCATCAGTGAGCTGTTGGACAGTATTACTTGGTCTGTTGTGTGGATGTTTGGGTGGTTTAGGAGTGTAGAACTGTGGTGGGTGGGAGTGTGTTTGGGGATTGTTATGTGTGTTGGACCTGGTCTTTGGGTGTTAAGTGAATTTCATTGTATGGGTATACTGTGTATACCCATACAATGAAAATAAAGTTTTTCTTTCTTTCTTTCTTTCTTTCTTTCTTTCTTTCTTTCTTTCTTTCTTTCTTTCTTTCTTTCTTCCTTCCTTCTTTCTTTCTTTCTTTTCTTTCTCTCCCCCCCCTCTCTCTTTCTTTTCTTCCTTCCTTCCAGGTCTGTGGTGTTTCTCAGTCGCGTTTCTCGCTGTCATGTGGAGGGAAAGCAAAATTTGTAGGATTAAAAAAAAAAAAAGTTCAAGCAATCAATTCCAACACCTCATGAAAAAAAAAAAGATCTTGCAAAATTGGAATTGATTGATTGAACTTTCTTTTTTAGTCCCACAAACTTGTTTCCCTGAACATGATGGCGAGAAACGTGAAGGAGAAATGTGATGGACCTGGAAATCAGGTAGGCAAAGAAATGCTTGGGGGAAGTGAGGACATCTGAGTAGTGGTGGGTGGGTGGGGCAAGCTGTGCAGCACTGCACCATACTGCAAAGGAGAAACAGGCAACAGAACGGCCAGCGCAAGGGGAGGAGGCCGTTTTCCTCTTTCTTCTCCCTGCTCCTCCTTCTTTCCTCATGCCAGCCAATCCATTTCCCTTTTCTCCATTGCAGAGCAGCACCCAGGATCCATTCAATAGTGGTGTAGTGGTGATAATTTAACAGCCAGTTAACCCAGGGTCAGGTTGGCCTTTGCAGGAGGCTCATCCCCCATATGTGGCGGAGCTGGAGGACGGGGATGGAACCTCCCACGACAGCCAACCTGACCCTGGGTGAACCAGTTGTTAAATTATATGAATCCTACCACTGCATGACTCCCTTCCTCACCTGACCTAAACCATATTGAGAACTTGTGGGCCCTTCTTAAATGGGAGATTTACAGTGAAGAAAAACAGCACACCTCTCTGAACAGGTCTGGGAGGCTGTCATTGCTGCTGCACAAACAGTTAATCGTCAACATATCAAGAAACGGATAGTCTCCATGAATGGAAGGCTTATGACTATTATTGAAAAGAAGGGTGGCTATTTTGGTCACTGATTTTTTTGGAGGGAAATGTCAGAAATGTTTATTTGTAAATTTTGATGTGTTTGTTTATTATTCTCACTTTAACAGAAAATAAATGAGTGAAAATGGAAAATTTTCATTTTTCATTCTGTGGCATAATAACTGTGCACACTAGTAATTGCAATTGTGCGCACATAGATATTCTCCTAAGAAAGCCCAAACCTCACTTTTTCTTTCTTAAATATTCAGGTGTGCAGTTTCTTAACATTTTGGATTGACCAAGAGCACTGCAGTTGTTCAATAATAAAAATCAATCCTCAAAAGTACAACTAATAATTGTGCGCACAGTATATGTGTTTTACTCATATTGGTCACAGTTGAGAAAAAATGAAAAATAGTAATTTTCTAATGTCATGGTCATTCAAAATATTGCTTGGATGAAGAAAGAAATTTAAAAAATCAACACCACTGCACAAAATCATAAGCAGAACAGGATTTTTAAAATAACCGGAGTAAGAAATAGGAGAAAACAATTATTTTATTGTTGTATCAGAATGCCTCTGAAGGAGCTCTGCACAGATACTGCCATACTCTATGATAGCCACTTTTTCACAAGGACAAAGTCAGGGGTGAAATGCTACCTGTTCGGGCCGGTTCACCCAAACCGGTAGTAAAAATGCTACTAGTTTGCCCGAACCAGTAGTAAAAAAGATGCTTTAAAAAGTAAAAAAAAAGTTCAGATGATCAGTTGTGACAATCAGCTGTGCCACATGATAATGGGAACTTTTTTTTTTACTTTTTAAAGCATTTTTTTACTACCTATTGCTTGAATTTTTGTGTAAAGTGTGATCGTTTGTTTTTGAGCTCTCTGTGACTCTGTGAGGTTCCTGTTTGTTGCAGGGGCCATTTTGTGTGAAGTCCAGCTGCTTTTGCATTTTGTGTGAGTCAGTTGTGTAGCTTTTGTGTTATTTTTGTGTAAAGAGTGATAGTTGATTTTCCCGGTCACATGACTACTAAGCCATGCCCACCCAGGCACATGACCACCAAGCCACGCCCACAGAACAGGTATGGAAAATTTTTGAATTTCACCACTGGACAAAGTGTTTTTGAATCTGTGCTGTCTATATTTATAACAGTAAATAATTAGTCTATGTATACACTTCCCAGTCCAATACGGAAAGTTTATACTGCTTTAAATATTACATGGCTCATGCTTGGTCAATGATATTCAGGGGAGCAGCTATTTCTAAATACAGCTGCTAGAAATTGTTACCTGCCATAAACATTTTCCTTTGCATTCAACTTTGGATGGCATAAAATATGAAGACGGAAGAAAATGCCCTCCCTTTTCTTAGGAAATTCCTCCCTTTGGAAGCCAGGCTGGCATTTATGTTTCAAGTTTCAATATTGACATGAACTACAGCTAGATACATGCATGCATGCATGCATGCATACATACTTACATACATACATAGTATGTATGTATAGTTGTCAGCTGACTGAAACACAAGTCCTTGCATAATAAAACACATTTTCCTTACCTTTTTAAAAAGCTACTGTGCATATAGTAAATAGCTTATTCAATTATATTTATTAAATGGAATACAACTTTATTTTATGAACAGTGAGCTAGATCCAGAAAGCTGCATGAGAAATTCTCTCAACTTGAAGGTAATACTGGTTGTTATGTAATAGAAAACCAGTAGCTTTATGAAACTGAGAAATATATACATAGTGTCAGAGAAAAACTTCATCCCAGTGTCAGTGTCGGAAATTACAGACAAATCATCATGGAGAACACAAAACCGCCTTGATCCTTAAATAAGGACAGAATATGACCTTTGGGACAGACTTCTTCACATTAGGAGTAACTGCATAAATGTGAGTTAATCTTTTAAAGAAGTGGTGTGTTCTCTCTTCCTGGACAGTCTTCAGACAAAGGCTGAATAGCAATTTTCTGAGAATGGTCTCGCTGAATTATTTCACAGAGTAGCTTACTTAGCTCCAGTTCAATATTTTCTTAGTCCATGTTACAAATAAATATGCCAAGAATCCCACTACATTAATTTTTAAGAGTATAGGCACAAATTAAGTTTTTTAATCCAAATTTTAACAGAAATATGTATCCAGTTAAAACACCGTATTTAGAATAGAATAGAATAGAATAGAATAGAATAGAATAGAATAGAATAGAATAGAATAGAATAGAAAATAGAACAGAACAGAACAGAACAGCAGAGTTGGAAGGGACCTTGGAGGTCTTCTAGTCCAACCCCCTGTTTAGACAGGAAACCCTATACCATTTCAGACAGATGGTTATCCAATTTCTTCTTAAAAGCTTCCAGTGTTGGAGATTTACAGCTTCTGGAGGAAAGTTGTTCCACTGATTAATTGTTCTAACTGTAAATTTCTAAGGAGAAGAAATTTCTCCTTAGATTCTAGATTGATTATTTTCCACCCATTGCTTCTTGTCCTGCCCTCAGGTGCTTTGGAGAATAGCTTGACTCCCTCTTCTTTGTGGCAGCCCCTGAGATATTGGAGTTTTAATTGGCTTCATCCAGTTTTATATATAGTTAATTGTTTAATACTGGATAGCTATAATACCATTACAATTTCCCAAATTATAAAATGGGCTCTAAGTTATTTTCTTAGTTTAAAACAAGAAAAATATTTTTTTCACTTTTTAATTGCCAGAAAGCAGTATAATTCATGAAACTCCTGTGTTACGCACTGGGGTTAAAGAGAATGTGAAAAGTGTCATATCAATCTGGAAACTAGGGAATGGCAGCTCTAGGACCTCTACTGAAAGGAAGTTCAGACTACTAGCATCCTGTTCTATAGGCTTTTTTGTTATATATTTATAGATCTGGTTTCATGTCCCAATATATTGCCCATACTTTTGATATTTATGGAGTTTCTGAAAGCGAGCAGCATGACTGGTTGGGAAAATACCAGGCTCTGATGAGCCTGGCGAAACCCAGCCAGATAAACTGTCGCCGGGGGGTCTTCGGATCAGATCTGTCCTGTAGGGACAGTGAAGAAGGAGAGGCAGCTTGGTAGCTACAGAGGAGCAGGCAAGTTCCTCGGAAAGCCCAAGAAAACTCTGCGATCCGGCGATGGGGGGCGGCAATCAGTGTGAATCGCCATGAAACCAAAACATCCGGAATAAGTGTTGTGCAGGAGTGAAGATTTGGACAGAGTACTGGTACCGGGTGAGGATTGGCCAACTCACAGATAATAAAAGAAAAATTGAAAAATTAGGACTTCCAGTTGGCGCTACAGGGATACAGACGGGAAAAGCGTCTGCCAAGCTGCCGCTGACAGGTCTTTGGATCTCCCCTGTCTTGAAGGGAAAGGGGGATAAGAAGGGACCCCTTGGGCGGCCGAGAGGAACGGGCAGGTTCCTCGGAGCCGGATGCTTTCCCTTCACGCTGGTGGCAGTGGAACGACAGCCATAGCGACTGTCCCGAAACCGCAGCAACCGGGAACAAAGATCGTGCTGGAGGAGAGGAGGAGAAGCAGAGAAGAACAGGGAGCTTGTATGCCAGGTGAGTTTAACAATTGCCCAGGCGGGAGCTGCCCTCAGATGTGGATTGCAACAAGTGAGCCCCTGTTTTAATAATGGCTAACAACTACAGGGGTTAAAAGACAAAGGAGCTGTTTGATAGAAAGCACTTATTATGACTGTGTGGAAATGGCTTAGTTACAATTTTTAAACTATTTTTATTTTTATTTTTCCTGTGGATACATGAGGCTAGACTGATTTTGTAGAGTGAGACAGGATTATATCTGGGAGGGAGGAAGGAGAAGAGGAAACAACTATGTTTTAAAAGTAAAGACAAAAGACAAATGGTGATGGATAAAATGGCTCCTAGCTCTGAAGTGAAAGTATGAATCCCAGACTATTTGTTAATTGAAAAGAGAAACTATGTTGCTTGTTACTTGTACTGAATTGACACTGAGAAAAGACTTAGAGACCTTGGCTTCTGATACATAATCTGTTCACTGGAGAACTTATGGAAGATTTGAAAGAAGAAATTAAATGGAATAATGGAAACTGAACTAAATAAAAGTGATTATAAGAGAAAGGTGTGGCAACAAAAGGAAGACATGATGATACCATATATGGAATAGTTCCAGAATTAATTCTGCAGAACTTATAACTTTGATGACGTTGAAAGGAAAAAGGAATACATTTGGACAGATTGGAGAAAAAAAAACAATGGAATAAATCAAGTAACAAGATAACAAAATATCACATTTTGATTCAAATGGATGTAATGGTTATTGGGTGAATGATTAATGTTAGGAGATATTTTTCTTCTCCATGCTTTCTTTTTATTTCTTATCTTTCTTTTTTCTCTTTGTTTTACTCTTTTCTCATCTGCTTTCCCCCCCCTTTATTTTTTTCTCTCTTTTCTCTCTAATATAACTGTGTAATTTTTTTTGTTATTTTTAAACTCCCCTTTCCCTTTTTACTGATGTCTCTATTACTTCCCTATTTTTTTTATTGTAATTACTATTGTTATTTTCCTTGTTATTACTATCACCACCTTGTTTTAATATATATATAAATACACAAATAATTTGATTAAGAAATAAGAGCACAAATGATCTAAGAAAAATACGATCTCTGGAGGCTTTAACTTGTTCTTAAACTTTGAATTTTCCGTAGATTCAACAATATAGAAGAAACGGTTTTTTAAGACATTGGAAGATATCTGTTAAAATATATTTTTATTTTAAATTAGAAATATGGAGGAGAATAAAAGGAAAAACAATATGGGTAATACATTGTGAAATAATTTGAAGCTAACAGATTGAATAAGAGAAGTTGGAGGGGAGGAAAATGCAAGCAAGATAATAATTAAAACAAAATGTTATTAATCAATTAAATATGTGAAACTAGGAGTAATGTGAAATATGATTTTGGAAATTAGCTAAAGTAGGGTTTTCCTCTAGGTTAATAAATATGGTAGGAGTTGAGGAAGGTATTATATTAGAAAACAGTTGAAACAAGCTTGGAATTAGTTAAAAATTAAAATAAGAGTTAGGAGTGGAGGTAAGCATGAGCTGGAAAACAGTGAAAGCAACATTGTGGACCAGCCAATAAGAGTTAGGAGTGGAGGAAAGCATACGCTGGGTAACAGTTTATATGAACTGTGAACCAGTTAAAAATAAAAAGGTAGGAGTGGAGGAGATTATACCTGGGGATTAATTGAAATATAATTGTGAACTAGTTAAAAATAAGGGTAGGAGAGGAGGAAAATATGCACTAGAAGACAGTTAAAGTAAAGCTGCGAACCAATTAATATATAGATTAGGAGTGGAGGAAAGCATATATTGGGTAACAGCTAAAGCTAAACTGTGAACTAGCCAAAAAATATAAAGTTAGGAGTGGAGGAGACTATATCTGGGGAACAATTGAAATATAGTTGTGAACCAGTTAAAAATAAAGGTGGGAGCAGAGGAAAGCACTGCTGGAAAGCAACTATTTAAGTTGCAAACCAGTTATAAATATAGGAGGAGTAAAGGAGATAAGGTTGGTGTGTAGTTAAAATCATACTGTGAACCAGCCAAAATAATTTAAGGTCAGGAGTGGAGGTAAGCCTTGCTGGAAAGCAGCAGATCAAGATGTGAACCAGCTAAAAAATAAAATTAGGATGAGGTGGAAGAAACTTTACAGGAGAATAATAATATAACTGTGAACCAGTTAAATAATCAGATTGGAGTTATATAAACTATGAATTAGCCAAAATAATTTTAATAGTATAACTATGGAGTAACTAAATCAAAATAAAATACTTTGGAAGTAATAAACTACAGAGCGAAATGTTGATTGATTTTGTAAAAATTCTAAGAGAAAAGGGAAATAAATTTTTGATAAGATTTGGATATTAGTTGTGATCAAGAAGAGGTGAAATATAGATTTGGCGTAATGGTTCTTAAATTGAGAAATGTATATGAAATATTGATTGTTTAAAATGATAGAGATTTAGAATGGTGTTTATAGTCTAGAATGTTGGGCGAAATAATTGAATGATAAATGTTTAGAATAAGATTTTTTTTCTTTCTTTTTTTTTTTTTAAAAAAGATGTAATTGGATAAAAATGGGAAGAAAATTGATTGTGGGAATCTTAATAATTGTACTTATTATATGATGGAACAAGCAGCTGCTCTAAAAAGATGTATTTTATGTTTTGAAAAATAAAAAAAAATGGAAAAAAAAATGGAAAAATTTTAGAATTACCCCGGCGTGGAAATAGCGGCTAAATAGCGAGGGTGGGGGGGGGGGAGGCAACTGATAGAGAAAAAATACAGAAGTGACAAGCAATCTATAGGAGAGCCCGAGGCCCTGGGCTGAGAGTACACTTTGCAAAACCCTCCTCCCAAAGGACGCCTCAGCAGAAGCATAAATGTCCCGTTTGTAATGTCTTATAAAAGGTGACAATGATGAACAGGTTGGTCAGTAAGGTCCTCAACAACGCCAATGTTGGTGGCCACCTTGGCTTTATGGAGTAAGGCCAAGGTGGACATTATGGACTTAATGACTGAGGGACGAAAAAGCCCCGTGAATGCTGGTCTATCTGGCGTCATCCCTTCGTCCTCAGAGAATTCCAAATCCTCTGGATAATCATCCTCCAATGAAGAAATCTCACTACAGGAGGAGTCTTGTTGGGAGGGGGAAGCATGTCTGTCAGACTGATGTGGAGGAATCTGTGGCCTTGGAATTGGTGCCATTAAAGGTACCTGACCGCCCTGTTGGAATCCAACCGCCAGCATCCTGGCCAGTGTATCTGAGATCAAGATTTTAATGTCGACTTCCGGTTTGTCTGCTTCCGACGAAAGACGGTCCCTTTCTTAGGACCGCCAGCCCCGCTGCCTGTAGAGCCGCTTCGATCCTAAGAAGCGGCTTGAAAACTCCCAAATCTGAAGGATTGGAGGAGGAGAGTGAGCAAGGTGCAGGTTGAGCCCCTGTGAGCCCCAGAAAATCGCTACTGGGGAGGAAACAGGCGCGGCTCCCTTTCAACGTGCTGAGACTCCGGATGGCGTGGGACGACTCTGCTTTCCGCAGAGCAAGTCGGCTGCAGCAACCATCCAAATTGAATGAAATTAATTTTAATAATTAGTGGAAATAACAACTTGAACCCTCAAATCTGGAAATTGCAAGTATTATTGTTTTTGTGACTTTTTGATTTAAGCAAAAGTACAAGCGAGTGAAAGTGGTTTGGAAAAAATGGCGCCCGGCTTCAGCGTTAACAAGCTGAGAGTGAGAGTGGATTTGTAAAGTTATTTTAATCAGCTACAAAGTTGCGCTGCCTGTAACAAGGAGGAACAGGAGAAGAGGAAAAATACTTGTTTTAATAAGCTTGCATTTGCTTCAGCTTAATTCTATCCCCAATTTGATTAAACTTGGGGGATTTTTTTAGAGGACTTTGTGGTGGTGGAAAGGGAAAAAGGATCTCCTTTTTCAGAAAAGCTAATCTACGTGGCAGAATGGCTTCTAAGAAACAGGAAGGAAAGGCAGAAGGGGGGGGGGATCCCCCACACATAAACCTGAACAGCCGCTTCCTCCTGGTCAGCAGAGTCAGAAAAAAGATTTTGATGTTGAAAGTTTAAAACAATTTATTACTCAGGCTCTGGATGATAAATTTCAAAAATCTCAACAGGAAATTAAGCAGGAAATTAATGAAATT
Source organism: Pantherophis guttatus (assembly GCF_059756535.1). NCBI lineage: Eukaryota > Metazoa > Chordata > Lepidosauria > Squamata > Colubridae > Pantherophis > Pantherophis guttatus. The sequence continues at coordinate 76,501,182 of NC_142066.1, forward strand.
AAAAATGTTGTGAAAGAGAATTATGGCAAGGTGACTAATAAAATACCGAATGTGGTGTCTGGCCTGTCAGAAATTATTATTAAAGTGGATTCCAAACTGGAAGAATTTAAATCAGAAGTCAATGTTAAAATTAAGGATACTGACTATAAAATTTCTGACGTTGATAATAAAATGCAGAGAGTTGAAAACGAAATTACGATGATGCAATTCAGGGCCATGGAATTCGCTATAAGGCTTAGAGGTATCAAAGAGAATGACAGACAAGATTTGAGACAGATTTGTGCTGATGCTCTGGCTGTGTTATTAAAAATAAATCCTGAAGTGATTTTTTATAAAATAGACAAAATTTACAGAGTGAATTCCTGGGTGGCCAGGCAAAGACAACTGCCTAGAGATGTGGTGATATATTTTACAGATAGAACAATAAGAAATGATATTTTGCAAAAATCTTTTCTTTCCTCTGTGCAAGTGGAGGGAGCTCAAATTGGAATTTATAAAGAACTACCACCTAAGATGTTAAAAGATAGAAAAGATTTTGCTTTCTTGGTGAATGAACTGAAAAAACAACAAATACCATTCCGGTAGAATGCCCCAACTGGCATAATTTTGAAGTACAATGGAGAAAGACACCGATTGAATACTGTTGAGTAGGCCGAACACTTCTATTTTACTATTTTTAAAGAGAGATCACCATCTCCATGTACATCTACAGTGTTGGAGATAAAGGAGAGTGACAAGGAGAAGCAATCTCAGTAAGAGAAGGAAAAACAGCTTCTGCAGGTGGAACCAGTGGAAGTGCAGGGTGCTACAGGAGGTTTTCTGGAGGAGCCCCTGTTAGAACCTTCCCCAATTTTGTCCACAAGAGATGTGGCTTTGGACCTAGCTCGGATGGGTGAAGCCAAAGATCAGCGTATAACTCGTGCAGTTTCTAAGCAACTGAAAGAAAAGCAACAACAGGAAAGACAATACAAAAAGGGAGTTAAGAGTATACAAGAAAGTGAAGCCATGGGGGGAGCAAAGCCGAAGATTTCGGAAGATATTCGGCAATTCTGCTCGTCGCTTCAAAAAGATGCAGATGACAATTAAGCTCTTATCTTGGAATGTGAATGGACTGAATTCACCACAGAAAAGGAAGAAGTTATTTACATACTTGAGACAATTTAATAATGATATAATTTGTTTACAAGAAACTCATGTCAGAACACAAGATCAAAAATACTTGATAAATTCAAAATTAGGAACACATTTTATAGCTTCAACTTCGGAAAAAGAATGGTGTGGTCATTTATGTAAATAAAAGACTGTCAGCTAAAATTATAGAAGCAGATGAAGGCGGCAGGTTTATAGCAATTGAACTGTATACGGTAAATGGCCAAATTCTTCTGATTGGAATTTATGCTCCTAACCAACAACAGGATCATTTTTATAAAACTTTGCATACTAAAATATTGCAATGGGATTATAGATCTATTTTAATCATGGGAGATTGGAATGGAGTAATTGACTCCAAATTAGATAAAAAGAGCCTGGCGAAGACAAGGATTAGACTACCACAGACTTTTTTCGACATGAAAGAAGATTTGGAATTAAAAGATATCTGGAGAATATATAATCCAAAAGAATTGGACTATACTTTTTTTTCTGATAGACATAGATCTTTCTCTAGGATTGATTTTATTTTATTATCAGATGATTTACTTGTTAAGACAAAAAGAACAAAGATTTTTCCAAGAACTCTAACCGACCATAGCCCAGTATGGATAGAAATTGAGACTGAAAAGACTGAGAGAAGATCATGGAGATTAAATGAAAATTTGTTCAGATATGAAAAAAATATAATAGAACTTAAAAAGCAGATGAAAGGATTTTTTGAAATAAACTTGAATAAGGGTACCCCAATTGAAATTGTGTGGGATGCGGGTAAAGCGTATATGAGAGGGATACTCATTTATATGAATTCTAAACATAAACTGAATCGACAAAAGAAAAGATCTGAACTGGAAGTAGAAATAAAGAACAAAGAACAGTTACTTATTAAAAATCCAACAGATGAAAGAATACGTGGTGCTATAAAACTTTTGAAAGATCAATTCCAAATGCTTATGGCGGAACAAGCTGCAACAAATTTACAATATGCAAAGCATAACACATTTTGTAATGCCAATAAACTGGGCAGATGGTTGGCCTACACATTAAGGAAGAAGCAGAGTATGCGGACTATTGACAGTATTGATATTGGAGGGAAAGAAATTTCTCAACAAAAATCAATTAAAGAAGTCTTTGTAGATTATTATACCAAATTATACGCTAAGGATGACATACAGAATGGACTTATAGAAAAATATTTAGAAAATAAAAGAGTTACAAAAATTACCAACCAACAAAAGGAAAGAATGAATCATCCTATAACAGTTGAGGAGATAATTGCAGCAATTAAACAATTGAAAACAGCTAAAGCTCCTGGAACGGATGGCTTGACTGCAGTGTATTATAAAACTTTGCAAGCAGAAATGGTGGAACAACTCAGAGACTTATTTTGTAATATACAACAAGGGGGTAAAATACCCCCATCATGGAAAACAGCTTACATTTCTTTGATACCAAAAGAGCAAGTAGGTCCTAAAAAATCGGAGAACTATAGACCAATATCTCTTCTGAATAATGACTATAAAATTTATGCAAAAGTACTAGCCAACAGGTTGATGCCAGTAATTCAAGAGGTGATTCATGATGATCAAGCGGGATTTATAGAGGGCAGATATATGAAGGACAATGTTAGGCAAGTTATAGATTTATTGGAATATCATGAGAAGAATAAACAGATCCCTGCAGTGCTGGTTTTCTTGGATGCGGAGAAGGCCTTTGATAGAGTGGACTGGAATTTTCTATTAAAGACTTTTTAAAAGATGGGTTTTGGGGATCAATTTATACAGGCGCTTTCAGCAATCTACCAAGAGCAAAAGGCACAGATTATTATTAATGGAAGTTTGACAACAGACTTTAAAATTGAAAAAGGAACAAGACAAGGTTGTCCGTTATCCCCATTGTTATTTATTTTAACACTAGAAGTCTTGTTGAATACAATACGGGATTCGAATATCTTGAAAAGTATAGTGATAAGGCAAGAGGACTACAGAATAAGGGCATTTGCAGATGATCTGGTTGTTACCCTAACACAGCCGATGGAATCAATAATCCAGATGAAAGACATTATAAAAGACTATGGCACAGTATCAGGATTTAGACTGAACCAGAAAAAAACTAAGATGATAGTTAAAAATATGACACAAGATCGAAAACACGAACTCGAAAGGAGGGCAGGTTTTGAGATTGTACCAAAGGTTAAATATCTAGGAGTTCAGGTTGCAGAATCAAATATGAAACTGTTTCAAAATAATTATGAGGTATTGTGGCGAGATGTACAGAAAGATATGGAGACTTGGAAAAAACTGCAGCTGTCTTTACTTGGAAGAATAGCAGCAGTTAAGATGAACATTTTGCCAAGATTTCTTTTTTTGTTTCAAATGATTCCGGTGCTTAAAAGTGATAAACAACTGAAAGAATGGCAAAGTGGAGTGAATAAGTTTGTCTGGAATGAGAAAAAACCGAGAGTGAAATTGAAAATTATGCAAGATGTTCCAGAAAGGGGAGGTCTTAAACTTCCAAACCTACAGTTATATTATGAAGCAGCAGCTTTGACTCAAGCAAGCGATTGGTTTGGAAGGAAAAAGACTGGAATATTGAATATAGAAAGTTTTGATCTTGAATTTGGATGGCATGCTTACTTATTTTATGAAAACAAAGTGGATAAAGTATTTAAAAGCCATATACTTAGAGACTCTTTGATGAGAGTTTGGAAGAAGCACCGACTCAAATGGGATTACAAAATACCGCTATGGCTGGATCTTGGTCATATCATGTGGAATATAAATATAATGTCACTCGGGGGGGGGGTTTATATAAAGAGGTTCTTTTTACAGAAGCGGGCAGATGGCAACTGAAGACATTAGAGACACTGTTGGACGAAGGGATTAATTTAACTTGGTTACAGTATAATCAACTTCAACTGAGATGGAAAGAGGACCAAAAAATTGGTATTATGTTGCATGAGGAAGAATTGCTTAGACATATAAAAGAGAAAGGTCCAATGCATATTAAAAGGCTTTACAATGTTTTGTTAGAAAGGGATTCAGAAACTGAATTGGTTAAAGATTGTATGATTAAGTGGGCACAAAATTTTGCAGAACCAGTGATGTTGGAAACATGGGAAAAAAATTGGGTTCAGAATGTTAAATTTACACAGTCGCAGAATCTGAGGGAAAATTTTTATAAAATGTTTTATAGATGGCATTTAGATCCTAAAAAATTGTCGTGTATGTACCCTAATGTTCAGCCAAAATGTTGGAGATGTGATTGTTTAGATGCTACATATTATCATGTTTGGTGGACTTGTAAGAAAGTTAAGGCTTTTTGGATAAAAAATTGGTGGGTCATGCAGAATGTTTTGACGAAAAAAATCCAATTTTCTCCACAATTGTTTTTACTGGGTATAGTTAAGGGTTTTACATTGGATGAAACAAAGTTGATATTGTATATGACAACAGCAGCGAGATTATTGATAGGTAAATAGTGGAAAAATGAAGCTTTGCCCACTATCGAGGAATGGACTTTGAAGATGGCCAGTTTTGCAGAGATGGCGAAGATTTCAGCATACCTAAAAGATCGCTCACAAGAGACTTATGAATGGGAATGGAAAAAGTGGATAGATTATGTGCAGAACAAATATCAAACTGGGAAGTATCAAATAGCTTTTCACTGATAGTATTATATTAAGATAGAATTATTTGAATTTTGTGAAGATGAAAAATTATATGGGGGGTGGAGGGGTTCAAGTTTTATATAAAGGGGATTTTGATGGGAGTATATTCTGTGGAAGTCCGGGGGGAGGGGAGGGTTAGGGGGGGTTAGGGAGGGTTAGGTTGGGGAGTCTGGGGTGGGTTGGGGGGGGAATGGGGTGAAAATGTAATTGTAAAACTTTTGCAATAAAAAAAAAGATTTTAATGTCCAATGACTGGTCAGGACCCTTCCCTTAGGTGAAGCCCCGCTGAGGTCAGGGTGAACGGAGCCTTTGGCATCTGGCATCCAGCTACTAGTTGTCTCTCTAATCCCACTGGTACTGCACTCTGTGTTGTGACTCTGGCCCCGGAGGTTGATTTATCTTCGCAGGCTGAGTCGGAAGATGAGATGGAGGAAGCTGGCACGAGCTATGTGCTGGAGGGACCGTCTTCACTAGTGAATAAGCAAGAACTGACAGTTGCTGATGTGCCTCTGGACCCCAGCCAAATTGAGGAGGAAACAGAGGCCAGTAACAAGGAGAGGGAGCTCCTATTGGATGCAAGAGAGAGACGTAGGAGACACTGTAGAGAACAGCTATTGCCACGTCCCAAGAGGTGTGGTCAGGAGATGTAGGGCCACACCCTACAAAGTATAAAAGGGGTATGGCTGGGCCGGAAAGGCGTGGTGAACAATTTGTTGGCATTTTGGAGTTTAGCATGGTCAGTTTTGAGTTAGTTTTGAAAAAGAGTCTGCATTAGCCTGCTGGCCATCTGCCAAGGCCTCTGGAACATTGCCCGGTAATTACTGCACTGCTATACCTTTGGAACATTGCCAATAACTTCTGAACTGTTTATTAAAGGGCCAGCTTTAATTCTTTCTAGCCTGCGTGTGTTACTGCCGAGCTATTTGAGTTTCTGCAAAGCCACTCATGGGAGGGGACAGAACACTCTGGCCCACAATTGGAACTGCATGTGTAATTGCATCCAACGGCTGAGCAGAAGTACTGGCCTCAGACAAAACCCAACCTTGGGTGTCAGCCGCTGCAACAGGTTGTAAAGGTACCACAACAGTCCAGCCGGGTGATATGATCCCAGTGGTAGCAGCCCCCTGGTGTTCTGCCACTTGAGCAGAGCGTTGTGCCTTATCAAATTGCTTCTCCAAGGCTTTATAATGCCTGGAAGCATTCTTATCCACCCTGATAGTCGCTTAGAAGACCGCGATGAGGAAGACCTAGCCTTGACTGAGTTACTCCTGGTAGACCTTATAGCTCCTTTTGAACTAGCGTGTTTTGATTTACTGGCTTTGGTAGAGCTGGCAGCCTGCTCCATATCAGAAGATAACTCAGAATCAGACATAATAAGTACAATTTAGCCAAATTGCTGAGAAGAATCAGTAAGGCAAGGTAGTCCAAATGCCTGGAAGGCTATTCTTCCCAGAAATCACCTGCACAGAAACAGGTGGTAAAGTCAGTTGGCAATAGCACCATGCTTAGAATGCCAGCTCTATAGAGACTGGTCTTAGAAATATTAGAAGAAAGGCCCCAGCACAGCAAAGGCAAACCTGTCCATCTGTTTATGCTGTAATCATTGTAATGGCGATGGAAGCCTTCCCTCACAGCAACAAGGCACTGGCCACAGGAATTTACGCGCTGGAGTTAAACCTAATCCCTTAAGCGCTGCTTCGCAAGAAGAAGGTAGCCAGCCAATACTATTCCCTAAGGCAAAGGATCAGCCACAGTTCAAAAAGGAGAGGCGTGAGACAGCTGTGCTTGTCCAAGCCCCGTTGTGGCTAAAATGCTGTCCAAAATGGCGGGCGCGATCAGCTACCACACTGTGGTACCATGGTCATTGTAACTCCAACTCGTTTTGGCGCAGAAAGGAAAAAAGGGCACGAAACCACCAGGTCTCTACAAGCACCGTCGTGGCCAAAACAGTTCAAAAATGGTGAACGCGAGCTTCCCACAGCTCTCTCTCACGCTGCCGTGGCTGTAAATAAGCAAATTAATGGCGCGAAGGCCAAACAAGCCCTCCAAGTGCCGCGAAACACACCTGATCATCGGAGTTTGCACTGGCACCCCGGGCAGTGACTCCGGAGCTGCCAAGGAAGAAAAGAGCTGTAATAGTGGTGGCGGTTGTGCCGGCTGACCAGGAAACCAGCACACACACCGGCGGCCAAGCAATCATCAGAGGTGCCCTTGACAGGAGGGAGGTGGAGCTGACATTGTGATGATACGACGGACGATCTCAGTGCTCTGAGATCGCTGTCGATATCTCCGCTGCTGGATGGTCCAGTTTGGACCTCACCGTCCCGTAGAGACAGTGATAGTGAAGGGCACATCCTGTCGATCCCAGGGACACCGCAAAGTCCCTGGTTGATCGAGGAGAAGCCCTTTTTGCCGGCAGTGAAGAGGCAGCCATTAAGCTGCTGAAGTTGGGACAGCTCCAGAACGGAAGAGATTGAGAGAAGTATGTCGGCTTGGTGACAGACTTTTAAAGACAGATTAATTAAGAACAACCTGGGGTGAAAAGATAATTAAAATTGAAGACAGAAGTTAAGAGGTGGAATTGAGCCTGAGTATAAATTAGTTTTTCCTATTTTGCAATCTATTTTTAATGGTGGATGTCTATGGAGGATTTTATTTTTTTTAATTGGACTGGATTGGATTGGACTGGAGATTGCTTTTTTATCTGCTTAATTGCTAAATTTTTAGTACCTTTTTTATTTTACACTACTTTGGTTTAGCCTTGCTAATTTTCTTTTTTCTTCATTTTTATTTTGTTTTATTCTTTATTGGGCATAGAGGGAAAGTGGAGGAAATAAGAAACATTGCCATCTAGTGGATTGAAACATTGTATTTTTCTTCTTTTTTGTACTGACAAAAGAAAGTAGCAACTGTGTTATATTTCAAGGACTCTGAGCCTACTTATAGATAAGATAGTAAGAAGAGCATCAAAGACTGTTTGCAGGATTATTTATTCAGGTGCTCTTCTGGGAAACTATTGCTGGCAGTAGGCTGAGATTGGAAAGAAGAAGGTTGCAGTGACTCTGGAAAGAGAGCTGTAAATATTAGGTGAGACCTACAAAAGAAACTTTTGGATATTACACAGTTGTGGATTTTCCCTTTAAACAGAAAGTTTATTTTTTTTCTTTTTTGTTTTGTTTTTCCTTTTCCTGGCATTACATGTCTATTTCTCCACTCTTCCCCCCCTTAACTATTTTGAACTGGATTGTGTTTTTTTGTTTTGTTTTTTCTTTTGGAAGATTTTTAAATTTTTGATATACATATAGATTTTAGTTGTTTGTCTTTTCTCCCTTTATCTTTTGATTTTTTTTTATTTTGGATTTGGAACAAGGCACACAAGAGTCTGAAGAAATTTTCTCCCCCTTTTTTCTTTTTCTCTTTTTTCCTTTCCTCTTTTCTTTTCTTTTCTTTTCTTTCCTTTTTTTTTTTTTTTGACTGGAGTCTGCTAATTTGGTCAACATTTTTCTACTCAATTGGATTAAGGCATACAAGAGCCTGAAGATTTTTTCATTTTTTTCTTCATTCTTTTTTTTCTTCTTTTTCTTGGCTTTTCCTTCTTCTTATTGTCATTTGGGATAATATCTGTTCTCCATAAAAATGGATTAAGGTATAGAAGAACCTGAAGATTGATTTATTGAACATTTTAACCATGAGTAAAAAGGCAACAGCTATTAGTTCCTCTACATCGACTCCTTCTTCTTCACCATCAGGGGGACAACGATCAATATAGGCGATGTTACAACAGGAAAAGGAGAAGGAAAAAGAGAAGAAAAAGAATGCGACAATGCAGATGATTTTGCAAGGAATACAACATATACAATCAAGAATAGAGATTATTGAACAGAGAACAGAAAAAAATTGAACAAAGAACAGAAAAAATTGAACAAAGAACAGGAAAAAGAGATGAAAAAGTGGAGAATATACAACAAATGATGAAAAAATATGAGGACAGACTCCAAAAAAATGAAAAGGAGGAACAAAGAGACAAAAAAATTAGAGATATGAATAGTAGACTGGATGAGGTTGAATGAGACAAGAATGGAATAGGATGGGAGATGGATAAATCAGAATTTTACTTAAGATTTCAAAATGTAGAAGAAGAAAAGGGAGAAAACGTGGCAGAAAAAATTATTGAAATTTTAGCAGAAGCATTAAAAATTACTAAAGAAAAGATGATGGATGGCATAGATGAGATATTTTGAGTATACACAAGATACGCAATGAGAAATAAGCTACCAAGAGAAGTTCATATAAGATTCACCAATTGTAGATGACCATAGTAGGTTTGGATTTGTTTATCCTATTAAATCTAAGGATCAGGCCTTATCTAAATTTAAGGAATTCTGCAGCTTGATTGAAAATCAACATAAGGTCAATATTCAAAGGATTTTGACCGACAGAGGAACTGAGTTTAATTCAGCGCAGTTCTCTGATTGGCTAAAACGGAAAGGCATAATACATTTGCGTACGGCCCCTTACTCAATCTTTCAGAATGGGATTTCAGAACGACGGAACGGAACGCTGCAGACAATGGTAAGATGTGCACTTGAGGATGCTGACCTACGTTTTTCATATTGGGCAGAAGTGGTTTCGTATGCAAACTATACACTCAACCGGGTATGGTCCAGTGTGGTGCAAAAGACCCCATATGAGATAGTGTATGGCCACAAGCCGAAATTGGCGCATCTTCATGTATTTGGGGTGATGGCCGATGACCACATCCCAAAAGAGCTTAGAAAGAAGGGGGATAGAGTCTCAGCCAAACTGAGGTTCGCTGGCTACGAGACAGGTTCTAAGGCCTTTAAGTTCGTGGACTCAAATGGGAGAATAGTAATATCTAGGTCAGCCACTTTTTATGAAGGCACTAACTGGAGCAGGATCCACGCAAATGAGATTCTGACTCAGGGCCCTCCTCATAGTTTGGATAAAGAAGAAGAAGAAGTGTCTGAAGGCCTATCTACTGATAGCGGCACTTCTGGCTTTGGAGACGAGGAAGATAGTATGCCCCCCAGACCTTTGAAGGGAATTTTGAAACGGAACACAGTAATAGCTTGGAAAGAAGGGCATCCCATTTTAACGGTACAGAATGGTGATAGTGAAGAGGATAACTCATCAGATAGTACTGGAGTGGACAAAGAATCAGTTAGAAGGTCAATTTGATCTACAAGGGGCAAGAAGCCAAAAAGGTATGAAGGTTTTGTCACTTCTGTTGACCAGGTTCCAGTCATACCCCAAAGGTACGAAGATGTGCTAATGCTATCTGACAAAGAACAACAAAATTGGCGTGCTGCAATGGATATCAAATTGCAAAGTTTGAAAAAGCTAGAGGTATTCACACCAACAGAGTTACCAAGGAACAAGAAGGTAATTGGCATGAGATGGGTCTTTAAGAAGAAGCCTGTTGAAAATGGGCAGTTCATTTACAAGGTGAGGTTGGTTGCACAGGTTGTGAGGTTTCTCACAAAGGTTCCCTGATGACTATGTTGATACCTTTTCACCTACAGTGCAGCCCGAAAGTGTGAAGACCGCACTTACCATAGCTGCCATACAAGGGGAGAGTGTGTATCAGTTTGACGTGCAGACCGCTTATTTACACGCCAAGTTAGATAAGAAAATATGTTAAGGCTCCTCAAGGTGTAGACTGCCAAGGAAGTGATATTTGGCTTTTAAACAAAAGTCTCTATGGTCTTAAACAATCTGGCAGGAGGTGGTACGAATGACTTACCAGTAGTTTGAAACAAATGGGTTTTACAACTTCATCGGCTGATGAATGTGTGTTCATTAAAAACCACCAGGATATTAAGGAAACAGTCTTGGTTTACGTGGATGATATTTTATATGTCTGCAAATCTGAGGATAGATGTAAAATGTTCTCTAAGGAGTTAAGCAAGAATTTTGCCGTAAAGCCTCTGGGTCGGATTGACAAATTCTTAGAGGTCCAATTTGCAAAAACAGAAAAAGGGTATGAACTCTCCCAACAGGACAAGATCATGGAATTGATTGAGAGATGTAATATGACAGAGGCCAAACCTTGTAACACACCCATGCAGACAGATTTCCTCAAAAATATGTATGCTGAAAGTGAAGCCTTTGAACAAAAGACACTTTATAAGTCAGTGATAGGATCGTTGTTGTATATAGTAGGCTGGACAAGACCAGACATTTGCCTGACTGTGAATGTTTTGTCCAGACATTCTGAGAATCCCACACAATACCACTGGACTGGAGTAAAAAGGGTTCTAAGGTACCGAAAGAACACTGTAAATCACCCACTTTTGTTGGAGCCAGATATATCAGACAAACCAAGTTTAAGTTACTACTCAGATGCTGATTGGGCAGGGGACATTAAGTCCAGGAAGAGTACTTCAGGTTATGTTATATTCTTAAATGGGAGTCCCATCCACTGGTACTCAGGTAAGCAAAAATTAATTGCCACTTCCACTGCCGAGACGGAGTATGTGTGTCTGTCTAAAGCATCAAATAATTTGATATGGTTTGATGATCTCCTAACAAATTTGTGGGAAGAACCAGTATATCCCATTGACATTTATGAGGACAACATGGCTGCTATTAATATATCGCAGGCTGATGTAGTGGGGCAGAGGTCACGCCACATTGACATAAAGTATAAACATGTCAGGCAGTTGACAAAAACAGGTTTCATTAGGACAGTTTTCTGCGAAACGAATGAACAAATAGCAGACTTACTCACGAAGCCACTACCTAGGGATCAACATCAGTATCTCCTATATAAGATATCTATGACTGTGTAAAAGTGTTATATTTGCCACTGTGACGTATGTATCCAAGATTTTGTATGCACATGCGTTTGTAATTTGTGACTGCAGAGAAGGGGATTGTGAGAAGAAAATTCCTCTTAAAGTATTGCTGCAGCCACATTGGCTTCCACGGAATGTGCTGAAATGAGTAAATTGACATTTGAAATTAGAGAACAAGAAGATAAACAATATTATTTGATAAGGGATTTATTTTATCAATGGCTAGATAAGAAATGAAATATGAAATGAATGTTATAAATATAATATTGAAAATATTTTTTTTGAAGCGGTAAAGCCATAGTTAAATAAATGATAAATGAGGATGTTTATTAGTTTGACAATATGAGAAATTAGATAACTAGTAAATTCTGAATGTAGAGATGAAGCACAAAAGATTTGTAACCAACCGACACACTGTTTGCAATTGTAATGGATGATGGATTTATTTTATGTTTTGTTTTAAAAAAAAAATTCAAAAAAAAGAGAGGTGCCCTTGACAGGGACACAACTCTGGAACACTGCCAGATAGGAAGTTCTGGGCGGTGGAAGATGTCCTGGAACCCCAGGAACGCCTAACACACTGCTGGCAGCCTAACGGAGCTAAAAACCACTCCTACCAAAGGGATGCGCAGCTGCCTTTGGAAAACTCAATAAAATCTTTCTCTGTCCAATTTTTATAATCCAGCATGGAAATCTGACAAACTATTTGCCAGAGAGAAACACTCAGGTCTCATCAGATAGACTGAGTGAAAAAGACTGAAGACAACGGAGCACAGGAGGCGTGGTCAAGGATTTGAAAAAAATTACACTCAGTCTCAAGCAAATAGATGAGAGATTAACCCATGCATGGATTATCGGAGCAGCGCTTCTGGAAAAATGTGGAGGCACCTGAATAGAATCAAGACAGGCTATGCCAGAACTAGGGTAAAGCTCTTTAAATGGGAAATGTGATGGTGATGCACTGGAACAAATGATAGCTTGAGAATGTCTCCTCAGGAAATTTTAAGGCACCTGGAATTACCTCATCACAGTCACAACAGAAACAGTTAGATAGTTAGCTTTCCTAATTACTGAACTATAACAGCTATCCTCTATGGCCCCATATTATGGTGATTTTACTATGGGTTTACCCTAATATTTTATCTCATCTGTTATATTTTCCACACACTTTTCACAATATGCTGATGCTTTATTCAAACTTAAATTTGTATTTGTAAGAATGATGTATTTTATTTGTAGTGTATATCAGTGATTGCATGAGCTCTGTAGATGCCATATGCTAAATAAAATAAATAACTCACATGTATTAAAATTGTCCTTTCTGTCTCTCCTTCCTCCCAGTTTTAGGCTGAACAAGTTGCTCTAAAAGTGTCACTATATCACTTCTAATGAGTTCCTAAAAAGGTAATGAATTCCTTAAAATTTAAATCAGCTTTGTTAAAAGCAGACAGCATTGATGACTAAAAAAGACAAATGAAGTAATAGTAATAATGATAAGAATCCAAGGTGCAATAAGCAGTAAAGTTGAAACAAATTTCAGCATAACATCTGAAAAAGCAGGCACAGGTTGCTTACCTGTTATATTAGCTTGATCTATGGAAACAACACCTTCCTGAATTTGTTCATATGAACATAGTAGCCATTGACATTCTATCACTAACCATTTCCTTGACCTAATGAAGCTCCTCAACCAGGCTATGTACTGTCATCTATGTGATAAACATCAACATCTGATTATACATCTTTGGGCCTACATATCCAATGTAGATTTTTGTATGGTGTTTTGTTTGATCACATCGTTTGACAGTTCTTAAATTCTCATTTATGAACTAGAAATTCTTATCCATAATAGTGACAGTTAAAGTGAAATGAAGCTAGTAGATTCCAGGAATCAATGCCTCACTACATAAGAGTACATATTGCCAATTACATTATTGCCATCTTAGAAACTTCACTAGATTCTTCCCAGGAGGCATGCTGAACTATACATCTGAATAGTCAGGAGCCTGTTTCCATCATTAAGGAATATATGGGGACTGTATAACAATAAGAAGTTTCATGTCTTTATTTTTCCATTCTTTTTTCTTTTTTTTAATTATTATTATTATTACAAGCTTAAAGGCAGAGGTCGATGATGCATAAAGTTTCAACACTGTTGCCCTATATGTTTTTAAACATGTGGATCCATTTCAATTAACAAATAGAAGGAGTTAATAAAAAGAATAAAATAAAAACCATGCTGGTAATTTTATTTAATATTTGTAGATTTCATGTTAGTATTTCAGCAAGGATTTCTTCCTATTTTGTCAAGCATTCTGTATAATACAGGGTTGGTTCTAACATCAATTACTATGAATTGATTCTGCAGAGAGAATGTACTAGCTGAAGAGTATGTGCTGACATTTTATGTAAATACTAGTTTTTTAGACAATGGAACATATTCGCCTGGAGGAACACAAAAATCATTGTGAACACTACGACCCGCCACGCTCATGACTTGCAGTCCACAAGCAATTCTATCTGTTGATTGATGTACAACCAGCCTACGAACCCCTCAGAATCCAAATCAACCGCATAGCCAACCAGAGACAGTACTGACCCATACAACACCCACGAGCAGTTCAATGACTCTGACCTGATGTAACCTCCTTATCATCACAAGATTCACTGATGACTCACACCTGACCCATCACAAGACCCTCACTTGACACACCCACATCTGAAGCCCTTATAAACAGAAGAACACTGACATCCCCTAAACTTCCCTGAAGATGTTACCTAGCCTGGTAACGAAACTTTCGGAAACAAACAGACAAGCTCAGAGGTTGAACCTTCACCCTCAATTGAACATATCCTAGAAAATGAACACTGAGCCAACACTAAATAAAAGTGGCATTAACTAAGAAAACTGGAAGACAATCTAATGAAATAACTGGGAATACATCAGCAGAATATGTAGGGGAAAAAATGCATAGGCAAAAAGAACCAATCCTAAAGGAAGACTAAAGATGAAAGCATGGTTAATAGTAGTACAAAAGGGGGAAGCAATGTGATTTAGGAGCTATAGTGAGCTGGCTCAGAATTCTGATGAGTCATTACAGAGGGGTGTCCGTGATGCAAGGGAATATCTGACATATATCTGAGAGAAGGAATCACTGTATCTAGAAATCTGCATGCATAATTCTTAGGATGAATGTAAATGGGGAATAAACAATGGTTTTGGATTTTTTAAAAAAATGTTTTTGAAGAGACCAAGTATTATATATATTTCTTGTATTTCAAGAGGGCAATGGCACATCTCAAATTATTCTTCTCTACCTCAACTGCAACATGTTTAGCAATAACTAAGCAGTTCTTTATCTCTGTTTCTTTCATTCGTTTGTTCAATTTATACAGTTACACATCTCACACTTTAGCAATAATGTTATTTATTTATATTTCATATTTTTTAATCACTCATCTCTATCAGAGAGGGGCTCTTTATTTACCCAAGTTATTAAGGACTGTCTATGTGTCATAATTAATTCCAACATATATATTTCTTATTTGAGAAAAAAGGAATCATGAATATTGTGCTTCAAGAATGATAAGGATAGTTCACATCACAAAATGACAGCAGTAGTAGTGGATTCCCCTTGTCTCTGCTTTTCCCCCTCACAAATATTTTTATTATTATTCAAACTGGCATGAAAGTTTATTCCTTTCTGAGCACTAGAAAAGTTGTAGGAAATTGCTTCCTTTCATCCTTGTCTTTCAGAATTCCTTTTGGATCTCATCAATCATAATCAGAAGACTTTGATGAGAAGTCCCAATTACAAACAGAAGTTACTACTCTTAAGTAACGTGTACTGTTAGGATATGGTTTGAGCCTAACAGTTGTCCAGGCAATATATGTGTACTGTAACTTTAATCTGTAAATGTATTATGTTACTTTAAAGGTATTCATTATAATGCTGAGTCATGCTGTAATTAGGTAATGACTGGTTGTGAGAGTATTTAAGCAAGGTATTGTAACATGTTCAGTTGCTGCTATGATATGCTGCCATTGATGATGAAGCTGCTATGATATGCTGCCACTGATGATGAAGCTGCTATGATAAGCTACCATTGAGAGGGGTTGTTATCTGCTAATCATCGTTTGATGGAATCTGCTACCATCGTTTGTGAACCAGAGTGAGTTTGTTATTCTAACCAACTAATGTTTGTTTGGTAAGAAGATTCTGTAACTACTGGACTGATTTAACTGGCAAAGACTTGGAATTTGTTTAAAGACTATGAGACTGTTTTTCTACTATAAAGTAAGCTTTTGATAAACCAGTTTGCATATCTATTATTCATCGCTCTCACCAACGTTTCCTTGTATATTTACTCTGCTGGTTGGTAACACAACACCAATATCCTTAACATGTACCAAGGATATTTCTGAAGTTGTTTAGTTTGTATGATTTCTAATTCCTTGAAGATTTCTACTCTTTTATTTATTCATTATTTATTTAGTTTAAGTACATATGCTGTACCTTTTAAGGAAATAATGCTCCCAAAGCAATTTGTAAGCAATAGAGAACATTATAAAAAACAGTTCATGACTCAAAGCAATAATACATAACTATATACATCCAGACCAAAACAGTTTCATACCTAAAAGACAAATAAAGAATAATTTGAGAATGATTATAGATATTCTGGAATATTATGATCAGAAGATAGACAGAGAAATGGCCATAATCTCCCTTGATGCCCAGAACGCCTTCGACAATTTGAATCGGTCCTTTTTCATAAAACAACTTGAACTAATGAACTGTGGAGAGAAATTTCATAACCTGATTAAAAAAATTTATTCCCAACAAACAGCAAAAATCTCAATAAACGGTGACATGACACAAATTTTTGATATTCAGAAAGGAGTACGACAAGGATGTCCCATGTCACCGCTAATATTTATAATAGCATTGGAGGTATTATTAAACGAAATAAGGAACGAGGAAGAAATCAAAGGACTCAAGATCCGGGGAGGGGAGTACAAATTGCTCACCTTTGCAGACGACGTAATTTTCAACTTGGAAAACCCAAGACGATCTGGACCCAGACTGATGTCGATGATAGAACAATACGGGGAAGTCGCGAGCCTCAAAATAAACAAACAAAAAACAAAAATAATGACGAAAAATATGACCCAGACTCAGAGATTGGAATTAGAAGAAGAATTAGGAATCCAATTAGTAAAGAAGATAAAATATTTAGGTATTTGGCTGACGGCGAAAGCAACCACGATCAAAGAAGACAATTACACGAAATTACTAAAAGAAATTAAAAAAGACCTGGAAATCTGGAATAGGCTACAATTGTCATTGATGGGCAGAATCAGTTCAATTAAAATGAATATATTACCGAGGGTACTATATCTATACCAGGTAGTACCATTACATCCAGGAAGGGACTTCTTCAAAAATCTCAACAAAATTACAATGATCTACATATGGCAGGGAAAGAAGGCTAGAATTAAGATTAAAGCGCTACAAGACACACGAGACAGAGGAGGCCTCGCAGTACCAGACTGGGAGCTATATTATAAAGTAGCCGGATTGACCTGGATCAAAGAATGGATGAGATTAGATGACAAAAGAATGTTATATCTAGAAGGCTTTGATCTCATTCGAGGATGGCACGTGTTCCTATGGGATGGACCGGACAAACAACACATGTACTTCCAAAGACACATAATTCGGGCCTCACTCTTCAAGATTTGGCAGGGAATTAAGAAAACCTATTATACTAAAATACCAAAATGGTGGTCCCCGATGGAGGCATTGATATTTCCAAATACCCTTGAAATCGGAAAGATTATGAGATACCAAGATTTACTGAATCATGAAGGAGAACTTACTCCAAGACATCAACTCCAAAATGGCGATATAAATATTGATTGGTGGCACTATACTCAAATATACTCAAGATACAAGGCGGATAAAATCAAATATGGAATTGCAAAAGATCTGAACGGACTGGACAGAATTTTATTAGGAGCAGACCAGAAAATGATTACTAAAACATATAACTACCTTTTGAGAGACAAATTAATAGAAGAAACAGTTAAACATAATATGACAATGTGGGCCAGGGACATAGGACATAATATTCAATTGGCTGACTGGGAGAAATTATGGAAGCAGAACATTAAAATGACAAGAGCCACATCTTACAAGGAGAACCTCATTAAAATGTTTTATAGATGGCACTTACCACCAGCCCGACTTGCCAAAATATACCCAAACACTTCGGCGTTGTGTTGGAAATGTAAATTAAAAAAGGGGACATATTATCACACTTGGTGGAAATGTAGGAAAGCCCAACACTATTGGCAAGATATAAAAAATATTATTGAAGAAATAACGAACATTCAAATAGAAAACAGTCCAGAATTTTTCCTATTTGGCATGATAACGGCAGAACATCTTAAGGAAACGAAGTATCTCATCACACATATCTTGACAGCAGCAAGACTACTGTTCGCCCAAAACTGGAAATCAGACCAACTCCCATCCAAAGACAAAATCATTGCAAAGATAACAGAGTGTGCTGAAATGGACAGATTGACGCTGGAACTCCAGGAAAAGGAAGAAAGCGAATACTATCTTGTATGGCACCAATGGTATCAATGGCTGGAAAGGAAAATCAGCAAAAATGTAGAGGACAGAAATTAGCGTAAAGACTTTCACAAGGAGATGAACCCATAAGAAATGTAAATTTGTAGTGAAAAGTTATAACATTGGAATTAGACATTTAATAACTACTCTTTATTAAACTATATAAGCTCAATAACATATATTCTGTTGATGACAAAAGCGTAAATGTAAAATGTTAGGTGGGTTTGTAGGTGGTGGGTTTTTTGTTTGTCTTTGTATTGTATTGTATTGAATAAAAAAAATATAAAAAACAGTTCATTAAATATATATCAATAAACTTCTAGAGTTCCTCCTACATGTTGGTAATAATCCATGATAGCAAAAATGAGTCGAAGAAAACAACATCTGAGGTTATTGTTGTCTATTTTCTTGCTTTTTTCTTCAGGGATCCTTCCTATAAAACAAATTGCAATAGGCAACATTTCTATTGTAGCCATGCTTCACCTTGTTATAGCTCTGAACACCAATCGATATTTCAAAAGGATTGTTAGGCAGAAAATGTGAGCAAATGAGGCTTATTGAAAACACAGGAATTTGGCACTTTAGTTTGGCTTGATTCCAAACATACCTTGTTACTCTGGTAAGTTTCTCTTTTTAAAAATATAAACTGGTCACTGGAGTCGTTCTCCTATTTATTTTATTTTATTTATTTATTTTGTCGCATTTCTATGCCGCCCAACTCCCGAGGGACTCTGGGCAGCTTACAACAGAGAATAAAACAATACAACAATATCCCATACAAAAGTTAAAAGAAGACATTAAAACGTTAAAACGTTAAAACACATACACTCCAATTTGTGGCCGGGTCTCGAAAGATCACTATAACGAGATCAACGGCTCCAGGCCTGCCAGAAGAGCCAGGTCTTCACCACTTTCCAGAAGGCCAATAGGGTGGGGGCAGTCCGGACTTCAGGAGGTAATTGGTTCCAGAGAGCCAGGGCAGCCACAGAGAAGGCCCTCCCTTGTGGCCCCGCCAGCCGACATTGTTTAACTGACAGGACCTGGAGGAGATCGACTCTGTGGAATCTTACTGGTTGCTGGGAGCTATGTGGTAGAAGGCAGTCTCGAAGATAGCCTTGTCCTGAGCCATGTAGGGCTTTAAAGGTAATAACCAACCTTGAACTGTGCCCGGAGTCCGATAGGGAGCCAGTGCAGCTCACGGAGAATTGGTGTAATGTGGGTGTATCTAGGTGCACCCAGTATAACTCGCGTGGCTGCATTCTGGACCAACTGTAGTCTCTGAACACTTTTCAAGGGTAACCCCATGTAGAGCGTGTTGCAATAGTCCAACCGTGAGGTGACAAGGGCATGAGTGACTGTGAGGAGAGCTTCCTGATCCAAGTAGGGTCGCAATTGGTGCACCAGACAAACCTGTGCAAAGGTCCCGCTAGCTACAGCTGTCAGAAGTTGTTCCAATCTCAGCCGTGAGTCTGGAAGGACACCCAAATTGCGACCCGTTCTGAGGGGGACACTTTTTCTCCCCCCAGAACCAAGGATGGACAATTGATATAGTCTTTAGGGGGCAATACCCAGAGCCATTCGGTCTTGTCTGGGTTAAGTCTGAGCCTGTTGACCCCCATCCAGATCCTCACAACCTCCAGGCACCGGCACATCACATCTACCACCTCACTGAACTGACAAGGGGTGGAGATATACAGCTGGGTATCATCAGCATATTGCTGATATCTCACCCCGTGTCGTCGGATGATTTCACCCAGTGGTTTCATGTAGATGTTAAATAGGAGGGGAGAGAGGACCGAGCCCTGAGGCACTCTGCAGATGAGGGCCCTAGGGGACGACCTCTGTCCTCCTACCAGCACCGACTGTGATCGACCAGAGAGATAGGAGGTGAACCACTGCAACACGGTGCCTCCCACTCCCAGCTCTCTTAGTCACCCCAGAAGGATACCATGGTCAATGGTATCAAAAGCCTACTTGAGAGGTCAAGTAGCACCAAGATAGAGGAATGATTCAGGCTCACCAGAAATCATCCATCAGCGTGACCAAGGCAGTTTCCGTGCTGTAGCCAGGTCTGAAGCCGGACTGAAAAGGGTCCAGATAATCTGTTTCATCCAATGCTATCTATTCATATTACAAAAAAATAGTAAATCTTCAGTTTTCCTAATGGTAGAACAATGAATTGGTTTCAGACAGACAAAATAATCCCTTGCCTGAAAAAGAAAAATCCCATCATATACCTTCTTTTGGCTAATAGAACACTTTCTTTAATGAAGTGAGTCTTGATCCAACTGATATTAATAATACTTTTCATTAATAATGTAAAGTATTTCCAGATTTAATAGAGTTATGGTCAGGAGTTTCACATAAGAATTATGGATAGCATAACATAAAATATAGCAACCATTTGTGACACACACATATACCTCACATGGCTTTGCTTACTGTATATAGTATCTATGCTTATCCATCCATTCTTGGCCAGAAAAGAAAATGTTTCTACTTTCCTTGTCCCATTCTCCAACTAAAACCTTTGGTTTTCTGCTTCAATATAGGAAGGCTTTTGTAAAAGCACATATCATATGTAAATTTTCAGAGAATAAAATGGTTTATTTTAATTATATTGTACTCTCATAGATTATACATTTTAATAAAATGTAATAAAACTTAAACTTGCTAAAGTTTGTATACAAATGGACATTACCTGTGTCAAAAATTCCTTTGGTTGTCAGATCTCTCCACCTCTGTTGACAGCAATAGATAAAAGGGAATATTTTTATCCTTTTCTTTTCTTTGCTGTTAACCTTGTCTCTTAAGGAATATCTTCTTTCACAAAGATAGACTGTGAGTAGTATAAAACCTGGAAACTTCATGTACTTTTTCTTTTGCTATCTGCAAGTTATTTCTGTCCAATGTTTTTGTCAAAAAGAATTGAACTTTATGTTTTAGTCTGTTTCTCATTTTTATGTAATTAAAATGGCAATTTTAAAAAGTGGCAATAAAAGATTGCACAGAAATGACCCTATGCTCATTTTATCAAAAACAATTTTCTAATAATGTACTGAGATTATTTTCCTAGAGGACTGTGGATAGAACTGCAGTTTCCAGCTTACACACTGTTTTTCATGTGACTCCATTGGGAAAAAATTAAAATAGCATTAAAACCTACATATAAAATACTTTTTATTTCTTCTAGAGTAGAAATAGGATTAATGTCACTAAGAAAAGTCTGCCATACTTGGATTCCACCACTATTTCCAGTAGTGATTTATAAATCAAGGTTGATTGGGACCTCCGTTGGTGACGTCAGCGTGATAGGAACCAAGGGGACAGCGCTCCATTCCGTAGGTCCCAATTTTCGGTCTGAAAGCTGAAGTTTTTAGCTCTATTGACCACGAAGAGGTCAATAGATTAAAGAGAAAATCCTGAGGACCTTGGAGGTATCAAAAATTGCCCCGAAGGTTCAAGGAAAGTCCCTTAATTCAGCCCGGAAAAAACCCAACCTTTTGTCGGTTGGCCAGAACGCTGACGGTTGCTTAAGAAAAAGGGAAGCGAGGATCGAGCAAACGGCATCAATAAGAATAACTAATTACTCTTATTCTGAAAACCTTTTAAAGACACAATATTTAAAACAACGGATACATAACTAAAAGAGAAACTTCAAACTGATCGGCAAAGCAGAATTGTTAAGAAGAAATGGAGTGAAAGTATAATGGAGTGAGTTAACGAGGCTAATTGAAGTGTGAGGGGGCGAAACTGACAGGCAACAGAACTGAGGCGATTTTGAGGAAGCGCAAAGGAGAGGTGTGGATTGGAAATAAAACACATAGTTATAGATTTACCAGACAGAAATTGGGAAATAGACAAAAGATTATTCATTTGGGGAAAGGAATACAGATCCAAGTGTTGGACTTATTTTAAAAAAAGAAACGGAGGTGGTGCGGAGACAATAAAGAAGAGATGAAGAAGAAACAGTATCTAGTTTCGGGAGTGACTGTGAGGGATTTAAAAACTTTGTAACGGTGGCAGAGCTTCAGTGAACAGATACTGTAACTATATTAGAGTATTAACTTGCAAATAAATAAAAAACATTGAGGCTCTGGAACAGGTGTTTAAAATATTTTTAGAAGGCAAATTGAAGGACTTTGGAAACAATTACAAACTAGACGACTGAAAAGACACAAAACCAAGTGAGGATTGCAACAACTTCAATTCTGGAACCTAATACAATGAAAGAAAGTTATTTTATTGTTTGAGAGTCTTAATTTATTTGAATTATTTTAATATTTTAAGTACTTTTATCTATTTATTTGTTTATTTATGTAATACTTAATGTTTTAATATAGAAAATAGTATATAATGTTATAGCCCAAATAGCATAAGGTTTAGGATTACTTAAGTTTAAATGTAAAATATATACTTTCTAATATAAGTAAGAAAAGTTGGAATATATAAGTTTTGAATAGATATAATAATATAACACATAGCATATCTGTTTTTTCTTATTTCCTATTCTAATAGTTTTTTATGACACAATTTAATATTAATTTAAAAATTGATATGGTGTTAAAAGAATGAATTGAAAATTGATTATTAATATTGACATATATTGATTTAAATAAGAATAAATATATTAAAATTGATAAAATTTAATAAAGATATAACTAAAGATTTAATAGAACTTAATAGAATTAATAATATATTTAAATAGAATATTTAATTTAGAAACTGAAATATGACTTGCTGAGATATCATATTTTATCCCTGCTTCTCATTTAAATTTAATTAATCTCTCATATAATGATATTATAGTTTGATTTACAGAAATTAGACTGTATTTGAAAACTAAACAAGTGATATTGGCTCTGATAATTATCAGAAGGAAAATCTTACTATATACTACAGACAGTGCGTGAAAATTTGGGAACTATTAAATTAGAAAATTAAGATGACAACTACTGGCTCATCAATAATGACAAAATCAGGTAAAAAGGCAATAGCCAATCAAGCAATGTCTTTACGTCATCAGCACAACAGAAAACAATAGACACAATGTTACTTCCAGAAAAAGAGAAATCTCCTCAATCAATTAACATCAAAAACATTCACTCAGTATTAGCAATGATACAAGAGAGTATGAACAAAACACAGGAATCAATTGCTGATAATCATCAAGAAAGTAGGAAAAACCATGAGGATTTGAAAATGGACATAGGTGAAATTAAGGATAATCTAAAAAAAATGGATAATAAGATGGAGAAAATTCAACAAAATATTGCTAAAAATGAACAACGGATCCAAAATATTGAAGATAAGATGGGCAAAGTAGAAAAAAAGATAGAAGAGTCAGAATGTGATCAAACAACAATAAACAAAGAACTGGAAGATTCAATTTCATTTTTAGAAATGGAAAAGGCATTATTTTACCTAAGATTTCAAAATATAGTGGAAAACAGAGAGGAATATTTGAGAGATGTAATGGCGGGAATTCTGGCTGAAGCGACATTAAAGAATAAAGAAGAAATTAATAAGGAAATTGATGAAATCTATAGAGTATTGACAAATTACACCCGAAGAAACAAGTTACCAAAAGAGGTTCACATTAGATTTGCAAGGAAGTTGGTGAAAGAGGAAATATACAAAAAAATGAGAGAAAAACCAGTTATATATAAGGGAAAAGAAATAATTACATAAAAACAAATACCAAGAAGAATAAGAGAAACAAGGAAAAATTATAACTTTCTGACAACAGAATTACACAAACATAAAATAATGTTCCGGTGGTTAACACCAGAGGGACTGCTTGTTTCATGGCAAGATAAAAAATATAAACTTGATACACTAGAGAAAGCACAGCAATTTTTTGATAGCAATTTTTTTCCTGAGGAAGAACAAGAATCTGAAACACAGCAAGAAATTGCAAATCAGGAGGACAAACCGAGAAAAATACAGCAAGAAGGAAGAAAAAGAGGGGAGAAAGAAAGATTGGAAAGAGAGGGAGCAAGGGATAAAATACAAATTACAGAAAAAAACACTAGGAAAATAAGAACATCAAGAAAATAGAAATTTGAAATGGAGAAAGATTTAAAATTGATATCGATTAACATTAAATGGACTAAACATTCCATCAAACAGATCACGTATTTTCAGAAATTTACAAAAATTGAAGATAGATGTTATAACATCACAAGAAGTTCATATTAAAAAACAACAGCGCAGTTTATTAGAGAACAAACAATTAGGAAAAATTTATACGGCACTAACAGAACAAAAAAAGAGAGGTATAGCAATGTACATCCAGAATCATATACAATCAAAGCAATTATTTGCAGATAAGGAGGGTAGGACGTTGATGGTTGAAATTGAAACAGAAAAGAAGAAGATATTACTAGTATCACTTTATGCACCAAATGGAACCCAAATTGATTATTTAAAAAAAATGCACAACAAAATTAAGGAACTGGAATACCAAAACATATGCATAATTGGAGATTTTAATGCAATTGTAAACATAGAGAAGGACTATAGCAGTTGTAAACATAATAAATCCAGGAAAAAAAACACTTCCAGAAACATTTTATGATATAGTAGAATAATTTCAATTACAAGATGCCTGGAGGGAACTCAATTATAATAAACAACAATACACATTCTATTCAAATCCACATCAATCGTGGTCCAGAATTGACATGGCTTGGATGACGGCAGAGCTTATAGCAGACATTAAACAAATAGAAATTACAACGAACACATGGGCTGATCATAGCCCCATTGAAATAACATGGAAGGGACACCAAAAGCATAAAAGATGGATGATGGATAGAGATATTATAAATGACAAACAATATGGATATGATCCAAAAAGAATTGAAAATATTTCTACAAATTAATGTTAAAGAGCACACCAGCCTACAAAATCTATGGGACACAACCAAGGCATATATCAGAGGCTTAACAATTGCCTATACTGCACAAAAAAATAAAATCAAACAACAAATAAAACAAAATTTACAGACAATATTACATCAATATGAATTAGATCTACAGAAACAGCCATATAACCAAGAAATTAAGGAGAAAATAAATTTAACAAGGCATAAATTAAATTTGATCACAACAACAGAAATAGCAAGAAAAATAAAAATCGCTAAACAAAACCAATTTGAACATGCAAACAAAACCGGACGGTGGTTAGCATATAAATTGAAAATAGAAAAACAGAGGAATATTATAATACAGTTAAAAGATGTAGATGGTTGTTTATACCAGAAGATTGAAGACAAAAAACAAATTGCAAAGGAATTTTTCAAAAACTTATACGCAAAGGAAGAGATTAGAGAAGAAAATATCATAGAATATTTAAATAAAATAAAGATTCAAGAATTAGAAGAAGAACATATAGAATTATTGAACAGACCAATCTCAATGTTAGAATTAATAGAAGCGAGGAAAAAACAAAAAAATAACAAGACACCGGGAACAGACGGTATACCGGCAGAGTTTTATAAGACATTCCAACAACCATTAGATGATATATTAATACAAGTTTTCAATGATGCATTAATGGAAGCTGAAATTCCGAAGTCATGGAATGAAACAATAATCACATTAATACCAAAACAAGATTCGGATCCCACAGAAATTAAAAATTATAGACCAATTTCTCTCTCAACGTAGATTATAAACTATTCACATCAATTATAACGCAGAGATTGAAAAACCTAATCAAATACTATATACATCCTGATCAAAATGGTTTTATTCCTGGAAGACAAATTCATAACAATACAAGAACAATTATTGACACTCTGGAATTCTATGAGCAAAGATTGGAAAACCAGTTAGCTCTAATTTTCCTAGATGCACAAAAAGCGTTTGATAATCTCAACTGGACATTTCTATTAGCACAATTAGAAAAAATGAAATTTGGAGAAAGATTTATAAAAATGATTAAAAAGATATACAACACCCAAACAGCAAAAATACAAATTAATGGAGATACAACTGAACAATTTGATATAAAGAAAGGAGTGAGATAAGGATGCCCATTATCTCCTATATTGTTTATATTAACATTGGAAATATTATTAGAAGAAATCAGGAAAGATACAGAAATAACTGGACTAAAAATAAAAAATCAAGAATATAAACTGCAAGCCTTTGCGGATGATATAGTATTCATTTTAGATTAACCCATACGATCTGGACCAAAATTAATGATAAAAGTACAACAATATGGAGAAGTAGCGGGATTGAAAATTAATAAACAAAAAACTAAAATTTTAACAAAGAATCTTAACAAGTATCAAGAAGAAGAATTGGAAAATATATTAGGGATACAAACAGCAAAGAAAGTTAAATACTTAGGAGTATGGATTACAAACAAAATATCAACATTGAAGGAAGACAATTATATTAAATTGGCTAAACAAATAGAAAAGGATTTGGAAAGATGGGCAAAACTCCAATTGTCTCTTTTAGGCAAAATTGCTACCATTAAAATGAATATTCTGCCAAGAGTGTTATACTTATTTAGGGTAATACCAGTAAACCCAGGAAGAACATATTTTAAAGATTTAGACAGAATGATATTAAAATTTATTTGGCAGGGAAAAAAAGCAAGAATCAAATTAAAACATCTACAAGACAAAAGAGAGAGGGGGGAAATGGGACTCCCTGATTGGCAGAGTTATTACAAAGCCTCAGCGTTAATATGGATAAATGATTGGATCGAACTCAAAAACATAAGAACATTAATATTGGAAGGTTTTGACTTAACAAGGGGATGGCATGCATATCTTTGGGGAGAGAAAATTACAAAACAAGAACAATTTCGCAGACATATTGTAAGAGACAATTTGCTTAAAATATGGAATGAAATCAGAAAATATCACTATGATAGGATTCCTAGGTGGACTTCCATAATGGAAGCACATATTTATCCAAATACAATAGATACAAATAAATTAAAAACATATAAGGACATCTTAAATGAAGAAGGAAAACTAAAAACAAGAGAAGAATTGAGAATGCAAAATGTGGAAATAGAGTGGTGGTCATATTTGCAATTAAAATCCAGATATAAATCTGATATGGAAAAAACTGGAATTCAAATGGAACCAAATCAGTTGGATAAAATTTTATTAGCCCCCAATGAAAAATTAATAACCAAAATTTATAATTTTCTATTGGAATATAAACTAGCAGAGGAAGTAGTTAAAGAGAATATGATCACCTGGGCGACGAATTTTGTGTATGCAAAAGAATTAAATAAGTGGGAAAAATTGTGGAAAAGTATTAATAAATTAACATTATCTGTACCATACAAAGAAAATGCTTATAAATTGTTCTATAGGTGGCATCTACCACCGGCGCAAGTTTCTAAAATGTTTCCCGGCACATCTCCACTCTGTTGGAAATGTAAAGCGCATAAAGGGACATACTATCATATATGGTGGTCATGTCCCAAAGCTAAAAAATTCTGGAACAATATAAAAATGCAACTGGAACAAATAATAACTCAAAAGGTGCCATTAAAACCAGAAACTTACTTATTAGGAATACCTACAAGCAAATATGAAAAAGAAATAATATATTTAATAACACACATTTTGACTGCAGCAAGAATTATATACGCACAAAATTGGAAACAAGAAGAGGTCCTGACTCAAGAGAAATTAGTATCCAAAATTATGGAATGCACTGAGATGGATAGACTTACCAAGGAGATCCAAGGAAAGGAAGAATCTGAATATTATCTGTTCTGGCAAAAATGGTATAAATGGTTAGAGGGAAGTGAAAAAAAAAGAGAAGAAAGAAAGAAAAATTAAATAAAAGAAAAGATATCAATAGAGTAAAATAAACTTTTACATCAAATGAAATTTAAGAAAGAGACACGAGATATCAATAAAATAATATCATTATATAAGGTGAGAGAAATATTGTATATTGAAGAATATAGGATATTGATATTGTAACAATTCAGATATTATAGGTAGATGTCATTAAAATGATGCTTGTTGTAAATTGTTTTATTTGCATTTATAAATGTATTATGTGGTTTCTTAAATTAATAAAAGTTTAAAAATTAAAAATAAAATAAAATAAAATAAATCAAGGTTGATTGGAAAAAGACTTTACACAGCTATAGGAAGCAACTTGTCCTTCAAAATCCCCAGTATAAAATGTTTAAGGCTTTACAAGTCACCATCAATATTTTTATCTGTAAACACAATAGAAGCCAGCAAAGAAATATTAGCATTAGTGAGATATGTTTTGAACAGGCCATATTGTTTCAAACAATAAATAAATTGCATTCCCTAATTTTGCATGAATGCTGTATTTCTGTATGCCTGACTTCAAAAGAGCAAATCCCCCCCCCTCCATGAAGACTGATGAAAAGAAGATCAAAATAGAACAACTAGTGATAAATGCTTTATGTTTATGAAATTAAGATACAGGTAGTTCTTATGACCACAACTGAACACAGAATATTGGCTGTATGTTGTGATGGTCGTAAGTCAAGCCACCATGTCACTGAACATAATCTTACAACCATTTTTAAGGATTTGCTTAAGTGTTACACGAATCATGAGATCATAAGTATGAAACCATTTTCTCAGTGTTTTCGCCTGCAAACTGATAAAAATGCTGGAAACTGGCAAAGCTGGTATGATCACAGCATGTTGCAAACAGTCATAAATGTGAGCTGGTTGCCAGAGGCCTAAAATTAGTCATATGATTGGAGGCTGGGCAGCACAATATTTTACAACTCTTTTCAAGGCTGTCAGAACTCCAAATGGTTGTTAAACAAATAGTTGTAAGTTGAGAATTACTTGTAATAAAAGCTTAGATGGAATGTATAGCTCAGAAAAGGTACTACCAAGAGGACCCTTGAATAGTTAATAAGCCAGGTCAGAGAAGCTACTCCAATCAAGAAGTCTTTCTTTAAAAACTTTTTAAAAAAGTTTAAAAACTTTAAAATCTTTTCCAAACAAAGAAAGCAAAAAGAAACTTTGGCATAAAAAAATATAGGGACTCAATAAAAG
Source organism: Pantherophis guttatus (assembly GCF_059756535.1). Taxonomy (NCBI): domain Eukaryota; kingdom Metazoa; phylum Chordata; class Lepidosauria; order Squamata; family Colubridae; genus Pantherophis; species Pantherophis guttatus. Next base: position 76,530,508 of record NC_142066.1, read on the forward strand.
ATAAATTTAAAAAAAGACTTCAAGGTTGACAAAAATAAATAGGCCCTGAGATTGCAAATATAGTTCAATATAAGGAAATGCAAAGTGACACATGTTGTTCTAAGAACCCAAATGTTGCTTAGATATTAATAGGATCAAAGCTAAAAGCTCTGGGGTATAGTTAAACAAAAATGTCAACATAATATGCTATAAAAAAGGGGAAATCTGTGCTTGGAATCATCTGGAATTAAAAATAAAACTGCCAATCTTAATGATTTTATATATAATTCTTGGAATATTGCATACATTTCTGATGACCACACATAAAAAAACTGAAAAACTGAAAGGAGACAAAAGGAGAAATAAAATGATGACAGGATTTGAAGTGTTCCTCTACAAAGAGCAATTATAAAGTCTGGGCTTTTTTGCTTAAAGTGAGGATGAGTAAGAAAAGACATGAGAAGAATGTAAAATTCCACAGTCTGTTCAATTTTCTCCCATTCCTACAATGTGAAAATCTGAGATTTTCTATTGTAGAGATGTTCAGAATCAATTAAAAAAAACCCTTCCTTACACATACTGTTCTCATCAGATCTGATGACAACCACCAATTTAGATTGATTTTAAAAGAGAAATGGGCAAATTCAAGCAGGACTAGATGTCAGGACCTACTTGTCCTGATGGCTATATATCCACTTCCTAAATTATAGCCAGAATGCCTTAAATATTTGCTGCTATAGAAAGGGGTTAGGGGGAGAGGAAGAAATTTATGACAGCCATAGAACAAAAGAAAAAAAAAACTACAGTAAGATAACCATTATCAATTACAGCTCATAGACAGCTGAGTTTACACATAGTGTAACAAAATCAAGCAACATTTATGGATACTGAATTGTGCTTGTGGTCTAACAAGTAATCGAAGTAAAATAAGTCAGAATATCCCAGGAATATAGAAAGGAAATGGGAAATCAACTGCACTAAGAGTCTCTCTAAAATTGGCAGAATAATAAAACTGTAATTTCTACTATATCTGCCACTCAGTGACATTGTTTACTAATTTTCCTATATTTCCTCTCCAATATTGCTGTGGGGAGAATGCTAAAGCCAGTTGTTGTATTTCAACAGAAGGTGGTAAATTCCTAAAATTGTTTATATTTGTTGTGATAAATGGTGAAGTTATTTCTTTAAATACTTTTCTTTACTACATTCTTTTCTATCTTTCTATTTTTTCCCCTTTTCTTCACTTTCTATTTTTTTTATTTCTTTTCATTTGTATTACATTTTTTTAAATCTAATTTCTAATAATATTACTAAAAAAATAAAATAAAAATTGGAAACTGCTGTTAATAAATACACCATGGGAAAAAGTTACAAAATCCAATTATTAGCCTTCTATAGACAGAACTCTTTGTTTTAAAGTTGGTCCACTCTAACCCCAGTGGCAAGAGATCATCTGATTGGCACCATGAAATACAGAATGCATTGTTCAATTGGCTTGTGGGGTTGATCCAGCAGGGCTCTTTTTTTGCTCCACAGAATTAATGGGGTTTTCTTCTGAAGTAATTAAAGCTATCATTGTCTTCAAATGCAGCCAGTTATAACATGTTGCATCCATCTAACTTGGATATTAGAAAATTACGAACATATTTCTGATTAATCAGATTCTATTTAAAGAACAAGAATAATACATCACCTCCCTTAAAATATTTAAAGCAGAACTTCTGACTGTCAATATATCTTTCTGGGACGAACCTATTCCTCTTAGCAGTAGTTAACCTAGCACTGTCTTCTTTTCTTTCTTTTTCCTTCCTGCTTTCCTCTCCTTTCTTGCTTAAACTAGTAATGTAACTTGATTATCGAACTAAAGCTAGTAGAAGGTAAGACACTATAAGAGTTTATTGTTTCCTCACTTCTGCTCTGCATTACACATTATTTTTCTGTATCTCTTTAAGTCATCTTACACAGATACAATATATAAACAAAATTACTATTTTCAAGAGATTTCCCTTCTTCCTATGGAAGGGGGAAATAGTGTCCTTCTCATTCAGCCATATTTTAACATTTCATACAAACACACAAGGCCACAATTTATGTAAGCCTCAAGGTAAACCTAAAACAAACACAGATGTCCAAATATATATAGCTTCCCCCCTCCCGATTAGTTCAACTGACTCCAGGGTAAGCAATTAACTTCAAAGGAACTACTGTAGGATACGTGATCTGAGGACTGCCATTCATAGATGGTATAACAGAAACATTTTTAAAAAAAGAAAAAAGAAAAATAAATGTTTCATCAAACCTATGCTTATGAATGTTTTTTTCAAGCAAAGAGTATTTTTTCCTTATTTATTGGAACTTTCCATAAACCAAGAGGTAGGGTTTGAAGATCTCTTGCCTCATATTCCCAAAAATCAGAGACAGGAAATAGAGAATGTCATACATTCACATGAAAAAAAGGCTATAGAAATCATATAACTACTTTGAATATTTTCCTTCTGATAAAGCATTCTCCTCCTTCAAACTGCCCAAATTGTCCATGTTACCTTCATGTGTCATTCAGAATAACCAAAGCATACAGAAGGCCCCTTTACCTGAAGTCTTTCTCATTTAGAAGATCTGGGCTCTGAATAGTAGGAACAATCTAGATAGGAACTCTCATCGACCCTACTGTCTGCATTTCTTAATTTATATTCTTTTTAAAGTAATCTTTGGATGAGGTAAATGATAACTGATCTTAACACAATTTGATGACTATTATAAGCAAGATTTAAATGAGCCCTGAGGGATATGTACTCCTTTTGGAGTTGTGGCACCTAGGTTTCAAATGTAGTACCAGCTGTCATCCCAGATGGATGGCTTCTGTCATTCAGAAGATCTTACAGCTTGCAGAGGTACTGAGAAGTTATTTGTGAGATTGGGCTATAGGAAGCAGATGCTTCCTATAGCCCAATCTCCATTGCCTCTGCACCAGAATACAACACACCATCATATATAGGGACGGGAGTGAAATTTCCCAGATATATGATACTGGGAGACTTCAACCTGTCTATAACTTGAGTATAGTATCAATCATGCTTCTTGGTGGTCTATAGTGGAACTGGAATTGGGGAGCATACATCCTAGTCTATCATGGTATTTTTCTAGCTAGGTCAAGCAATTGGGACTAGGAGACACAGTGTTGTAGTTGTTCTTCTTTTTCCTTCAGGGCTGTTTTATGGGCTGTCATCGGATTCAACACTTTCCCCTATGTTAGTCAGCAAAAATACATTGGCATGATTAACTGCTTTTAAAGTAAACTACGTTGAAGATGGGGAACTGATTTTTTGTAGAATATGAGATTAATCCAGTTTTAAGTGCCACTCAGTATTGTGTGCACTGTGTCCACGGGTGTCTCTGAAATCTGAATGCTTGATAGATCTTTAGCTTTGAAAATTACATATATAAATTGGACTCATGGAATATGCTTAATCATATATGATAAAGACCTAGCAGCTTCATTCACTCATTATGCTAATTTAATCTTGATGAATCTAGAGTATCACCAATTAGTTTATTGATTCATGGTTTAATATATTGTACAAACACAGCCACAGAATCTCATTGAAGCCCATGCAAAATGTTTTATTTTGATGAGTGTAATATCAATCTTAAGAAAATATGCCAACCTGGAACAGTAATCTTCCCTGCTGTTGGATGCTCCATCTCCATCATAAGTTTATTGTGCAGAACCTAAAACATAATAATAAATAAAAACAGTGCAATGAGGATGATTTTAAAAACATTTTAAAGTCAATAATATAGAAAATCATTATTACATATATTGCTAATGACTGTGTAGGCACTGCAATACTTGGAACTTTGGGAAAGGGTCATAAGTTCATTTGTTCAATATCATAACAACTGCTGAACAAATGGTCATAAATTAAGGACTCCCCATAGAGGATTCTGGAAGGAAATTTCACAATTAGTTATTTCAATAATTTTTACTGGTAACATAAAACTGAATTAGCAAGTTTAAAGAAAGTGGGTAACTAACAGGGCAGATCATACATTTTCCCCACACTCACATATTTAATGTGATTAAAATTAAATAGCCACATGCATATCTGGGTTTTCTCAGTTCATGGCATCCCTGAACAGCTGATTTGCATTCTTGTATTGAATGCCAAACAGGGCTGGAACTGAGTTTTAATAAAATAATAAACTCAGCTATTTTTTGTGCAATGCAGAAATACTTTCTTGTTTGGACCATGTCCACATTGTAAATGATTTTATAAATAATTCAACTAACTAGTTCCAGATATACATGGGCAGATGTACATTTTGTATACATAAAAGCAAAAGATGAGCCTCTTCAATAATATTACTGCCACAGACCAAGAAGTATTCAGGCTGGGAAATGATCCAGATTTGAAGCAGAAAAGGCAATTCCAAGCTTGCTTGGATATATACATTGCATGTGCTTCCATTTCTTTAAAGATCTGATTCCATGAACACATTAGGCTCATCTGTTCTTCAGATTTGGATCACTACATAGCCCTATAAAATTAAATAATGATACAATGGACGCTGAATATGCACTCCTTTTTCATATCAAATACTGTATCAGCAGTCTCTCTTATTTGGATAGATGATAATATTTGTAAATATTCTCCACAGAATTGAATTGTGGAACCTTTGGTGCTTTCTGAACTTGGTTGCTTTCTGGCAGATGTTTCATTACCAAATTAGGCAACTATCAGTGCAAGAAGGGAGTGGGGTTTGCTCTCATTTTATATTTTAGTGGCTTCAAATGTTGGTGTTGGTGGGATTGGTCTTGGTGGTTCCCTATTTAGGATGTTGTGTACCATTTAGCTCATTTATCTGTATTGGTAGTTCCTTGTTTGAGATATTATTTCATCTTTGATTGTTGGCATAGTATTAATCTTGATGTTAATGTCTGCTCATACGGGTGTTGAGTGCTGGTGAGATGTTTTGGTCTTTTTGTTTCCTTTTTGGTTCTTCAGTTAGGATTGGTTGTGCTATAGTAGGTTGAGTGGTCAGATACTTTTTGTAAAAGTTGCATAGATATTATTTAGTTGAAAAATGTCATATAGATGATTTGTTTTCTTTTTTTGATATTCAAAGTTATTGAAGTTTTGTGCTCACCTAAATAGTATTCTTACATAGTTTCTCTTGTGGGAGGTTGGGTTGTTTCTTTGGTAGTAGAACACTTGGTTGATGTGGGTAATTTTATGATTGACATGTTCTAATTTGCCATCATTGCCTCTGATGGAGAGGATATCCAGGAATGGTAATGTGTTCTTGTTTTCTTTTTCCATAGGGAATTTTATTCCAATGGATATATTGATGTTTTTGTGTGTGTTCTCTAGTTGATCCCTTTTTTTTTATTATTATGATAAAGGTTTTATCTATGTGCCAGAATGGGTTGCATGCATGGGAACGATATAGGTGTTACATTATGGTTACATATTAGTTCCGAAAGCAGTAATCCCATGGGTGTTCCTTTGATTTGTTGATATATTTCTCTATCAAACTGAAAAAAGGGTGGTTAAGCAATGGTTATTAAGATCCATGATACTTGGTATTTCAATCCTGGTATATTTGGCTAGGTCAGGTTTTCTGTGTAGTAGTACTGTCATAGATTTTTTTGGCTAATTCTGTTCTGTATATAAGTGCTGTGTCATCAAATGAGACCATGATTTCATCTTCTATTTTCACATCTTTTATTCCTTAGAGATACTGCAGTGGTCAATGGATGGAATATTTGCTGCCCTGAATGTCCAAACTTTATTGTCAATTTTTTTAGTGATGTTATAGGTTGAGGTTTCTGGTAATGATACAATTGAATAGAGAGGTATGTCTGGCTAATGTGTTTTGGGGCATCCATAGAAGTATGGAAGGATGGATCCACTACTTTAATCTGCCACTGGTCTTCTTTGATGATTTTACTTTTTTTTTGATAAAGTAACTGAGATTTGTTGAGTTTCTGTATTAGATTGGTGTTCACTGGGATGAAGGTTTCTTTGTCTTCTGATACTTCTTTCACTTTTTGTTTAATTGTGATCTGTTCATGAAATCAGTGGTTAGAACTTTGTCTGCTGATAGGCTGGTGATAGTTTGGTACTTCTTTGAGTTTTTAACAGCTACTCTGTCCTCTGCTTTGAGTTGGTTTTGTTCTAGACCTGGTTTGTGGTATGATAGTTCATTTTATGCTTTCTTTGGTCTCTATGGGAAGGTCTGTGGTTTTAAATGCTCATTCTAAGGCTGCAAAGAATTCTAGTTGATTAGCATCATCTGTGTTATACTTCAGGCCTTGTGTTCTGTGGTAGATAGTGGGCGGCTGGACATGTTGACCACCCAGTTGATGCTCATCTACAAACAATAATCCCACACTCTCTAGTTTCATACTAAAATATGAAACAGCTGTCAGGCAGATGTTCCACTGCATCAAATGTACACATATTCTAGTAACATTTTCCTTAGTTATTATTATGAGTAACTGAGATAAAATTGTGCTCTTCATCAAATCAACTTCTGAACTAAAAAAAATCTAATGTACAGTCAGCTCCCCATAATTTTGTACTCAGATGGACTATTTTCTCACTTTATTGTGAAAAGTTTATTGCTGCAAATTTTCTTACTTCTGAAATATTTCATTAATATTTTCTTTTTTATATCTTATATGTAGAATCCATTTTTATTCAACTTCATTAAACAAAACTTTGGCATCTATTTAATTCAGTTTGTTTTTATTGATATACAATATAATGTTATTTTGTTTATTATTGCATATTTTACTTTTATTTGCCGAGTATGGCATTTCAATAATCAATAGTTCATTAACTGCAATAATATAGAAATACAAATAATTAATTGTTATTTTAAACATTACAACCATGAAATCATTCTCTTTCCTCATAGGATTTTAAACTATTTAAAAATAAATTCATCTCACTAAATGCCTGATTTTTCTGTCAAACTATTGGGTGATATTTGTCTTATTTATTCTCATACAAAAAGAAACTATAGCCCAACCTACCAAAAATATAACTGTAAAAGACAGACTAGAAATAAAAATTAAAATAAGGAAGAAAATGGTAAGAGAACACCTGTCTGACTTTGATGAATATAAATCATCTGGACCTGATGGATTACATCCCAGAGTTCTGAAGGAGCTGGCTGATTTATCTCAGAAGGGGCATTGGTCCTACCTGATACGCACCTTCTTGTTGAGTGGAGACAGCAGCCAGGATGAGTAGCAGCAGCCCAATCAGCATGAAGGACTGAGTCTGTCAATAATGCTAAGTCCTGCCCTTGTTGCCGGGTAGACCCGCTTTTGGCGAAGACCTGAGGAGACAGACTCGGCGTGTGGGAGACGAGGAACAAAGTCCAGAAGAAGCAAAGAGAGAATCCACCAGACTGGCAAAACAGCAAAGGGAGGGTCTGGCTGCTGTCTCCACTCAACGAGAAGGTGCGTATCAGGTAGGACCAACGCCCCTTCTCCATTGAGAGTGGAGACAGCAGCCAGGATGGGACATACCCAAGTTCACTGTCCTGAAACCTGGGTGGGACTAGGCTGCTGCGAAACATCCTCCCCATAAACAACCTGTTGCAACACCTGTCTACCAAAAGCAGCTTCTGCTGACGCAAATGTATCAAGTTTATAGTGCCGAATAAAGGGAGCAGGTGAAGTCCATGTAGCCGCCCGGCAGATTTCAAGTAATGAAGCCTGAGTAGACCAGGCTGCCATCGTAGATGCACTGCGGGTGGAATGCGCTGTCGCATGTGCCAGTCGCGGAAGAGAACGGAAGTCATAAGCTGAAGCAATGGTCTGCCGGATCCAACGACCGATCGTAGATGAAGTCACTCGGAGACCCAGGGAAACGGGCAAGAAGGACACAAAAACGACTCCGAACGACGGACCGCAGCAGTCCTTTTTAGGTAAATTCACAGAGCCTGCCTGACGTCCAAAGTGTGCCAGTAGTGCTCACGAGGGTGAGACGGTCTGGGACAGAAATTAGGTAGTATGAGTTCTTGGGAACAATGAAACACAGAGTTGACCTTCAGAAGAAAGGTAGGAGAATCACATGGTCCGTGTGGAACACTCAAAGATCAGTGTGAGTTGACAAGGCGGCAATCTCTGAAATACGGTGGGCCGAGGTTATGGCCACCAAGAAGGTGACCTTGCAGGATAGCAACCGGAGACTCGCCATCTGCAAAAGTTCATAAGGAGGACCCATAAGCGAGTTCAGCACCAATGGCAAGTCCCAAGTAGGACAGCGGTGCAACACAGGAGGAAACATGTTAGAAGCACCTCGGAGAAAGCGGCGGATCAGAGGATGTTGTGCCAAGGATGAGAGAGAACTGCAATTAAGTACTGAGGAGATAGCCGCCACCTGGCGCCGCAAGGTATTAGGCGAAAGGCCCTCTGAGAAGCTGTCCTGCAGGAAGACCAACACATCCACAATAGAAGCCTGAAGAGGTAGCACTTTGTGTCGAGCACACCACGAGCAGAAGGCCCGCCAGGTAGCTGAGTAAACCCGGTCCATTGAAGGGCGGTGGGAGGCTTGAATAGTCAGAATCACGTCTCCTGGAATGTTTGCGTCACTCAGACAGCGCCGCTCAACTGCCAAGCGGTCAGACTGAGCCAAGGCAGGGCTGGATGATTCAAGCTGCCCTGAGTGAGGACGTCTGGCTCAAGAGGAAGGCGCCAAGGAGGGGCGACTGAAAGTGACACAAGGTCCGCAAACCAGGGCTTCCGAGGCCAGTGGGGGGCCAACAGGACCACCTCCGCCCGTTCTGATAGGATCTTGCGGATGACCTTGGGAAAAAGAGGTTGGGGGAAAGGCCAAGGGGTTCGAAGAGCATCCGTGGCGACCGCCTGAGGCTCCGGATATCTGGCAAAGAAGCGGGGTAGCTGGGTATTCAGGTGCGTAGCAAAAAGGCCGATCACAGGAACCCCAAAACGGTGAATCAGGTCCTGAAAGACGCGAGGATGAAGTCGCCACTCCGCATTGTTCACCTGTTGACGACTCAGCCAATCCGCCTGAGTATTGTTGGCTCCGGAAATGTGCTCTGCGCGAAGGGAGCTGAGATGGCGTTCCACCCAGAGACCCAACTTCAGAGCCATGGAAAACAGAGACTTTGACCTGGTGCCTCCCAGCTTGTTGAGATGTGCCTTGGCCGTGACGTTGTCCGTGAGCACCAGAATGTGTGCCCTGGACACAAGGTGACGAAACGCCTGGAGAGAAAGGAACACAGCCTGCAGTTCTAGCCAGTTGATTGGTCGATGAGCTTCCCGATCGGTCCACGTCCCCTGAGCCAGCTGACCCTGCAGTGAGCACCCCAGCCCTGAAGACTGGCATCCGAGGTGACGACCACCCATTGAGGTTCGAGAAAGAGGCAACCCACCGATAGAGCCAGTGACTTCAACCACCTGAGAGACCTGCAAACTGTGGAGGGAATGGGAACTGGCCTGGTTGACGTACCTCTGCCCGCCTTCTGCAAAGGTAAGAGAAACCATTGAAGCTCCCGGGCGTGGAGCTGTGCCCAGGGAACAATGGCTATGGCTGATATCATCTTTCCCAGAAGTTGAGAAAGAACATATGGGGAAACAGCCCGACACCTCTCAATCCTAGATACCAACTCCCACAGACTATCCTGCATCTCTGAAGATAGAAAGACCCTCCCCTGCACTGAATCAATGAGAGCCCCTAAATGGATCAGGGAGGTAGAGGGAACCAAATGGCTCTTTTCCAGATTAATAGAAAATCCATGAGAAGCCAACGTCTCTAGAGTGAGCTGGACATCCAGGACAGCCTGTTGGGGAGAAGAGGATAAAACGAGGATATCGTCCAGGTAGCAGAGAAGTCTAACCGAACGAACCCTGAGGGAAGCAGCCAAAGTTGCTAATACCTTTGTAAAGGTACAGGAAGCAGAAGAAAGACCAAAGAGTAAGGCCCTGTATTGGTAATGAACCCCCCCCCCGTAAAAAAATCTCAAATAACATGTATGAGAATGCCGAATTGGAATATGTAAATAGGCCTCTGTAAGGTCTATAGAAGAGAGGAGATCGCCCCTCCTAACACCGTCGAAGATGGATTTCAAAGATTGCATCTTAAATTTCCAGTATACGACATACCGATTTAAACGTTTTAGGTCCAGAATGGGTCTCCACCCCACCGAGGACTTAGGCACCAGAAAAATCCGGGAATAGAATCCTGTCCCCCGTTGATCAGGAGGAACGAATTGGACAGCCCTGATCAAAAGGAGATGCTGAACCGCAGAGTCCATAAGCGCTCTTCTTTCAGGATCACGAGAAAGCGGACAGCAAACAAAGGTGTTCGGGGGTGGGGAAAGAAATTCAGTGGCCAACCCAGATCATAAGGTGGCCAGGACCCATCTATCAGAAGTGGACTTCTCCCAAACAGCAGCAAAGAGAGCCAATCTGTTGCCTATGGGAGGGCCTGAGATATAATTAGTGACAGCGCTGGTAGTAACGACCTCCTCCCCCTCGAAAGGGCCATTTAGAAACAAAGGGCCTGCCCCGCACTGATCTATCCTTAGACCATCGGTGTCTACTAAAGTTATTGAAAGGCCGAGGTGAAACAAACGAGGAGGACCCTCCCCCATCAGTACCTCAAAATTGAGAACAAAGGGCATAAGGGGAGAAGCGGGATTCCCCCCTATGGAACACTGCCGCCAACACTTTCTTCTTGTCCCTAGTTTCAGTGAAAAATGGTTCTAAGGCATCTCCAAACAATCGGGACCCCCCAAAAGGAACAGAGGCGAGATGCCACTTGTGTCTGGCGTCAGCCTGCCAGTGGCGCAGCCAGACTAAGCGGCGGGCAGCAACAGAAGAGGCAAGCACCTTAGAAGCGAAGTGGGCGGCATTTAGAGAAGAGTCCGCTGAAAATTGCAGGGCTGCAACAATTTTGTTTAGGTCCTGCTTGACCCGTATATCGTCCGGTGACAATTTTTCCTGCAGTTGCCATAACCAGAGCAGGGTGGTGCGGTTAAAGAAGGAAGCCGTGGTCGCTGCTCGGATGGCCCAAGCAGATCCCTGATGCGTCCTCTGCAAGACCAAGTCCGATCGATGCTCGTCAGGACAAAGAGCTTTGTCGGGATCACCTGGAATGTTGACGTTCGGCAGCAAGGCAACGATAGGGGCGTCCACTGAAGGAATTTGTAGAAGTGAGTCCAATTCCGTAGCAACTTGAAAATTCTTATGGTCGTTGGCAGACGGAAGGACAGCCACCGCTGGTGAAGACCACTGCCGCTTCACTACATCTAAGAAGACCGGTGGAGTAGGTATAGCTGTGACAGGCCTGACAGGTTCGGCAAACATGGGATCCAAAGACCCAGCTGAAGAGGAAGGCACTGGATCCACGACAGGAGAAGACAAACGAGCCATATTGACTGCTCTGAAAAGTAAAGATTTAAATAACTACTGCGGGAACAGACCAGAGAAGGCAGGTTGGTCCGGAGGAAGATTCTCATTATCCGACAGGCGTAAGTCACTGCCCTCAGCATCCGCAAAACTCGACAGCTGACTAGAATGAGAGTACATAGGAGAGTCTGGGCCCCTGGCTTGAACACCCTCCAGGACTGTCCGCTCCGGAGAAACCAAAAAGGCGGACCTCACAGATCCCGCTCAGCTGAGGAGACAGGAATAGGTGGCCAGAGACTTCTGTATCGCAGCCTCAATCATAAGTTGAAGTTGTTCCGGAGACAACTAACCAGGAACCTGCGCAGGAACTACGGATGCAGGAGGAGGTAAGGCAGAGTTTTGTAACGGTTCCGGATTCGAGGAAATCGGTTGGGGAGCGGCATCAGAGCCCCATAGGTTAGCTGTGGAGATGGTAACGGGACAATCCTGAAGAGACAGCTGATCCGGTGTGACAGACCTTGGAACAGTCGCAGGGACCGGAACCTCCACCACAGAAGAAGGCTTAACAACTGTATAGGTAAGAGTAGCACAGGCCTTATTGCAAAGTTTGGTCAAGACTTTGTCCCGCCTTTTCTCAGCTTTCGAAGTTAGGCCATGATTGTGATGGGTTCGAGCCAAATGTGTAACCGGGGATGGCTCCTGAGAGGCCTGCCGGGCTAAAGGCTGTACTACAGACTCAGAGTCTGATTGACCGTTGCCAGTGTTACCGGCCTTACGGCCATTTTTGGACTTTGCCAGGACTTTTGGCATAGCACCAGATAGAGGGCTCACAACTGCAGCAAAGAGCCAGCAAGGCCCAATGAGGCAACAGTAGCGGGAGCGCAGAGAAGCTCCACAAATGGCAGAAGAGAGTGTGAGCTCGCCAAGTCAAGATGGGAGTGCAAACACTCCACTAATTAGCCTTTGAAATAATCACAGCCCCAATAGAAACAGGGAGCGCGAAAGCTCCACAAAATGGCGGTTGCGTCTAATTGTTAATGACCCAAAATGGCGATCAGCGACAGTCCACAGTCAGGGTGTGCTCCAAAGGGCTGGAGAGCAAAATTGGCACTGTTTGAAGGGGCCCCAGGCACCAGGGAAATGTCCGCCCCAATCACTCTTGTAAGCAGCGTTGCTTGGCAACAATATGGGAGTGCGAAAGCTCCGCTGAAAATGCGGCTCAATAGGTGATGCCTGGTGGTCCGTAAGAAGGAATTGCAATAAGCGGCAGCCGCAGCAATAAGCAAGCCGAAAGTCTCTATAGTAAGAAAAAAACAAAGCGACTCGTAAATTCAGCTGAGGATCGTCACGGTGAAAAAAAGGGCATTCAAAATGGCTGCCACCCTTACTTTGAAGCCAGGTCAGTATTGGAGACACTCAAAATGGCCGCTGCAGCTATAACGAAGCCATTCAGTGAGGCGAAGTGGAAATAGAACCAAAATGGCTGCCGCTGCTTCAACGAAGCAATTTCGCTGACTAAAATTGTAAAAGGAAGGTTAAAAAAATGGGAGGCGATAAAAGTCAGGCATACTGAGGCAGGCAGCTCAGCGCCCCCACCTTCACACTAGGCAAAATGAGCCACCCCGAGGGCTGCAAAGCTAAACCGAAGACCCCCAGCCGTTCAACCAAGTAATAAAGTCCAACACTACCATACATGATGTCGTTAAACCGTCCAAGAGTCAGCCAACTGATAAAGGGGAAAACCAGGAAACCGTAGTCGAGAAGTCCGAAGTCAAAAAACCAGAAAAATCCTAATTATAGCTAAAATAGCCAGAAACACAGGAAGAGCTAAGACCTACATGCTCGTCCAAACTGAAGGACTGAGTCAAAAGCGGGTCTACCCAGCAACAAGGGCGGGACTTAGCATTATTGACAGACTCAGTCCTTCATGATGATTGGGCTACTGCTACCCATCCTGGCTTCTGTCTCCACTCTCAATGGAGAATCATTGTACCGTATCTTTCAAAAAAAAAAAACCTGGAGCACCGAGGAACTACCAGAAGATTGGAAAAGAGCTGATGTGGTTCCCATCTTCAAAAAGGAAAAAAAAAACAGGCACAGGAAACTACAGACCAATCCTCTTAATATCAATACTGGGAAGATACTGGAAAAAACAGTACTGTGAACATTTTGAAACGAAGTTATAAGTACTGGCCAGCACGGGTTAGTTAAAAACAGATCATGTCAAACCAAACTTATTTCATTCTTTGACAAAGTTACTAAATTGATAGACCAGCAAAATGCTGTGGACATGTTATACTTAGCCTTCAGCAAGACATTCAACAAAGTAGATCACAACCTACTACTTGGAAAGCTAGAAAAATGTGGAATAGACAATATCACCACCAGATGGATTTGTAGCTGACTGACAACCCATACTTAATGAGTAGTCCTTAATGGTACTACATCCACATAGAGAGAAGTAAGCAGTGGGGTATCTTAGGCCCAGTATCAACAGTAGAGACCTTCAAATTTCTAGGTTCTACCATATCTCACGACCTAAAATAGACACCCAACATCAAAAACATCATCAAAAAAGCACAACGAAGAATGGGCGTTGTACTTACCTGATACGCCCCTTCTCTGTGCTGCTGTCACGGTAGCCAGTCATGGATGGTGCCTCGGTGCTGATTGGTAGGACCGAGTCTACTGGAAGCTTTAGGCCCGCCTCTTCCTGCCTGGCTCCAGTTTTGAGGCGAGGTATTCAGTAGACTGTCGTGTCTATAGAGATAAAAAAAGAGAAGTGAAAATGCCTCCCGCCCCCAGAATTCCCCGGTACCGACCAGGGTGGGGCTGACTACCATGACAGCAGCACAGAGAAAGGGCATATCAGGTAAGTACAACGCCCATTCTCCTATTGGCTGTCACAGTAGTCAGTCATGGGACATACCAAAGCTCTTGTCCTATAGGGTGGGATCCGGTCGGACACGTTGTAGCACTCTCCTTCCGAAGGATGCTTCAGCGGAAGCGTAAGTGTCGAGGCGATAATGCCGGATAAAAGGAGTCACCGACGTCCACGTAGCTGCCCGACAGACTTCGTCCAGGGGAGCCTGGGGAGCCCATGCCGCGGATGTAGCGGCACTTCTGGTGGAGTGCGCAGTTATACGCCGTGGAACAGGTAAGGACTGAGACTCGTAAGCAGTGGCAATAGTAGCCTGCAGCCAACGGCCAACGGTGGAGGATGAAACACGAGCACCCATGGTGGACGGCTGAAATGAGATGAAGAGTGCCTCGGTCCTGCGGAAGGATGAAGTCCAGGACAGGTATATCTTGAGAGCTCTGCGCACATCCAGGGTGTGCCACACTTTTTCCAGGTGGTGACGTGGTCGTGGGCAAAAATTTGGAAGGATGAGTTCCTGGGATCTATGAAAAGTAGAATTAACTTTTGGGATGAATGCTGGGTCCAAACGGAGTACGACCCTGTCAGTGTGAAAGATACAGAGGTCAGAACGAACGGAAAGTGATGCCAATTCCGATATCCGGCGTGCAGAGGTGATTGCCACCAGGAAGGAGACCTTGAATGACAAAAATTTTAAGTTGACTTCCTTGAGAGGTTTGAAGGGAGGCTTTGTGAGGGAAGTAAGTACCTTGTTCAAGTCCCAGGTAGGGAATCTGTGGATCACAGGAGGACGTAGATTAGTGGCGCCTCGTAAAAAGGCCTTGATGAGGGGCTCCTTGGACAGAGGAACTTCAGGATCGAAGGACAAAACTGATGACAACGCCGCCACGTGGCGGCGCAAGGTATTGGGGGAGAGACCTGAGGCGAAGCCTTCCTGTAAAAAATCCACTAGTTGGACCACGGAAATAGATGACGGGTCCAGGTGATGTCTGGTGGCCCAACGGAGGAAAGACTTCCAGGTGGAGTCGTAAATACGAGCGGTAGAAGGTCTGCGAGCTGCCAAGATGATAGGAATAGCTGCAGGAGAGACATTTGCGTCGATTAAACGTTGCCGCTCAACCTCCAGGCGGTCAGTTGATAGACCTGGGGTTCCGGGTGGGCGAGGTCGCCCTGAAATAGCGCGATTTGATTGTCTGGAATCTGCCATGGAGGAGCCACTGAGAGCGCAACGAGGTCCGCAAACCAAGGTCTGCGGGGCCAGCGAGGTGCCAGTAGGATGAGCTCCGCCCGTTCTTGCAACAGTTTGCAAATTACTTTGGCCACCAGAGAAAAGGGAGGGAACGCATACAGGAGCAGACCCTGAGGCCAAGGGCTGCAAAGAGCATTCATTGCCTCCGCTCCCGCCGAGGGAAAACGAGAGTAAAAGCGAGGCAGAAGATGGTTGCTGCTGGAGGCAAAAAGGTCTACCTGCGGCCTGCCGAACCGAAGGGACAGCAGATCGAAGAGATGAAGAGGAATGCTCCACTCCGTGTGGTCCACCCGTAGGCGGCTGAGGAAGTCTGCCTGGGAGTTGTCTTTCCCGGCGATGTAGTCTGCTCGAAGGGACGTCAAGTGTGCTTCGGCCCACAGGCCCAAACGAAGGGCCTCCTTCATTAGAATCTTTGAGTAAGTCCCGCCCAGTCTGTTGATATGAGCTTTGGCCGAGATGTTGTCTGTGAGGACCAAAACATCCCAGCCGCGTATTTGAGGTAGGAACCGTCGAAGGGCCAGGTAAACAGCTCGAAGCTCGAGAACGTTGATGGAGAGCAGACATTCGCTTGTTGACCACAGACCCTGTGTGGAAAGAGACTCGAGGTGGGCGCCCCAGCCGATGAGACTCGCGTCAGTCGTTAGAACCAATCTCTGGGGCTCCTGGAAGCTGCAGCCCTTGGTTATTGCTGGCGAAGTCCACCAACGGAGGGATGTGACAACAGGCGGAGGAAGTTGAATCATCCGTGAAGGAAGCATGGGAGAATTCCGTTGGAAGGGGAGCAGGAGCCACTGGAGCTCCCTGCTGTGGAGACGAGACCAGGGAACGATCCCGTAAGCCGACACCATTTTTCCCAGGAGGGAGGAAAGGTCAGCCAAAGAAGCTGATCTACGGTGATGGATCTGGTAAGCCAGAGAAGACAAACTGACCTGCCTGTCCTGGGACAAGGTTACTTGGACTAAATCTGAGTCAATAACCGCCCCCAAATGTTGAATGCAGGTAGCTGGTACTAAATGGCTTTTAGCCCAATTTATAGAAAAGCCATGAGATTGCAAAATGTGGACTGTACGGTTGAGATCGAATATGGCCTGATCAGAAGAACGGGAAAGGATGATTATGTCATCCAGATAAAAAATGGCTCTGATAGGGATGGAGGAGATATGTGCCATAAGGGCAGCCATCACCTTAGTGAACACTCTAGGGGCGGAAGACAACCCAAAGGGCAGGGCAGTGTATTGATAATGGTGACCATTATGGTAAAACCTGAGGAATTTGCGGTGGGCCGGCCTAATTGGAATGTGGAGGTATGCCTCAGTTAGGTCTATCGAAGTCATGTAATCTCCCTGTCTAATCCCCAGCAATATCGTCTGAAGAGACTGCATCTTAAACCGGTGATAAACAATGTGCCGGTTTAAGGATTTCAAGTCAAGAATGGCTCTCCAACCTCCTGATGATTTGGGAACAAAAAACAGTCGGGAATAGAACCCCTGAGATCGCTCTGCGGAAGGGACAGACTCAATAGCCTTAATGTCTAACAGCCTTAATGTCTAGCCGAATTAATGCGAGCAACCTTGATGTGATCCCGGGAGGGAGGACATCATAAGAAGAACTTTGGGGGAGTGGAACCGAACTCCAAGGAGAGTCCAAAGCGCACGGTAGACCTGACCCATACGTCTGTGACAGTGTTGTCCCACATGTCAGCAAATTGAGAGAGCCGGCCCCCTATAGAAGAGTCTAGGGAGGGCCTACCGGGTTCTGCGGAAGGGCCGTCCCCTACCCCCCCGGAAAGATCTCTTAAACCCAAATCTGGACCCCTGTCTGGCCTGGTTGTCTTGGTGGGAGGGGCCTCTGGAGGAGTAGGGACGTTGAGATCTCTGGTTGGCGAAGGAAGACTCAGAGCTGCGAAAGGAAGGGGAGGAACGAAAAAGGGGTTGCGACCTGTTGTCAGGTCGCCGATTGAGAGAAGGAAGTACCTTGCGGTGATCCTTTGTTTCCACGAGGAGTGGATCCAGTTGAGAGCCAAAGAGCTTGTCGCCAGAGAAAGGGGAAGAAGCCAATCTCCATTTACTTCTGATGTCAGCTTGCCAGGTGCGGAGCAATAAGAGGCGACGTGAGGTGATCGAAGAACCTATGGCCTTGGCAGAGAAGCGAGCCGCGCTGAGGGTGGCATCAGCTGAAAATTCAACAGCTGCTAATATCTTATTCAGATCTTGATGGGAACGATGATCTGAAGCAGGCAAGCGAGCCTGTAGTTGCCTCAGCCAGAGAATAGTTGCCCTATTGAAAAACGATGCTGCAGAAGAGGCCTGCACTGACCAAGCCGAGGCTTGATGCCCCTTAATCAGGGTTCGCTCCGCTTTCTTCTCTTCCGGCCGCAAGCACTCCTCAGGAGGACCTGTGAGAGGGGAGGGAGAAGACAGTGCCAACACAGGAGGATCAATGGAGGGAATCTGCAATAGGTTTGAAAATTCCGGAGCCATGATGAAAAAGCGTTTGTCCAGATTGTTTGGAACAGGTCCAGAACCTGGAAGGGACCATTGCCTGGTAACCACATCCAAAAATAATTTTGGAGCAGGAATCACTTCCTCCTGAACTGAAGGTTCTTGGAACAGAGAATTAGTTGGATCCTTAGAAGAAGAAGCAGAGGTTTCAGTACAAGAAGAAGGGCCAAGACCTGTGACCATCTGGGCCTTGTGAAGTAATGAGCGAAACATCTGTGGCCTAAAAAGGCCAATGAAGGCAGGTTGGTCAGGTTCTAGGCCTTCATCATCTGACAAGTCCTGGTCAGCCACAATTTCTCCCTCTGAAAGGGAATCTTGGTTAATTGATTCATCAGGGTTACCAGCCTCAGACACAATTTCCACATCCCCCTGACAGGAAATCCCTCTGGAGGGAAGAGGTTGGCTGGAATGAGCAGAAGCCTCAGAAGGAGGGGAAGATCTTTGTTGAAGGCCTTGGGAAATACCTTGACGAATGGCCTCAGAAATTAATGTAGCCAATGCAGGAGTGATCTCCGGAATAGGTTGAGAGACCTGGATAGGCTGAGGAAGTTGAGCAGGCTGGATGGCCTGGATAGGTAGAGAGGCCTGGTTAGGTTGAAAAGCCTGGTTTAGGCCTAGATTTGAGGAGTCATGAGAGCCCTGAGCCATGAGTCCAGGGGAAGGAGAAGTAACCTCCTGGGAGACTGGAAAAACTGAAGCTGCCTCACAATCACAATTAGTGACTTCCACCACAGATCTGTCTGGTGAGAGGGCCGGGGTGGGCCTCTGGGGTGGATTTGAATGAGGCTTATCTGAAGCTGGATTGTTAATGAGGGCCTCAGGTTGAGCAGAAGAGCCCTGCAGGCCAGCAGTTGTCTGGGCCTTATGGAAGGCTCTTTCTATGGCCTTATGTCACCTCTCCTCCTCCCTCGATGGTTTAACTGATGAAGACCGGGAGGAGGTTCCTGCATTGGTGGCTCTGGACTTGCTAGGGCGACTTTTGGAGATCCCCTCTTCAGGATCCTCCACCCTGGGCCTCTTTCCCCTATTGCGGGCCTGGCGGGAAGGTTTTGAATTAGAGGCGTCCGCCATCTTTAAACGCTCGCCACGTGGTTCAAGGGGCCTAATATGGAGATCCAGGGATTCCCCAGTACTTGCGGTTGAGGAGGCAGCAAGGACAGCTTCCTGAAGTAGTCGCTAGCCTAAAGGCTTAAAAACGTGACTCGCGGCTGCAGGAGGGCGGGCGCCAAAGGCTGTGTGGAAGGCGAATCCAGGAGAGTCGCAGGGCTGCAGAGACGAGCTCCGATGCAGCACGCACCGCCGTTAAAGGGGAAATGTGCCCGGGACAGACCCCGATGGAGGGGGCTCTGTCAGAAGCGTCCGCAGCGCTTGGGGCTTGCGGGAAAGCCGGGTAGCGCGGCAGAGCGAACTCGCACACGCGCCAATGGCCGCCGGAGTTTAAACGAAAGGCAAACAAGCCAGGGAGCAAGTGAAAAGAATAAAGAAGTCCATTCCGAGTCAGAAAACCAATTTAAATCTATCAGATTGAGAGAAGGCTATAGACACGACTTGATCCTGACAGACCAAGTCGAAAAACTGGAGCCAGGCAGGAAGAGGCGGGCCTAAAGCTTCCAGTAGACTCGGTCCTACCAATCAGCACCGAGGCACCACCCATGACTGACTGCCGTGACAGCCAATAGGACAATGTTCTCTCTGCGCCAACTCAGAAAGCTCAAACTGCCCAAGGAGCTGCTGATCCAGTTCTACAGAGGAATTATTGAGTCTGTCATCTGCATCTCAATAACTGTCTGTTTGGTTCTGCAACCCAACAAGACAGACACAGACTTCAGAGGATAATTAGAACTGCAGAAAAAATCATTACTACCAACCTGCCTTCCATTGAAGACCTGTATACCGCACAAGTCAAAAAGAGGGCTGTGAAAATATTTACAGACCCCTCACATCCTGGACATAAACTGTTTCAACTCCTACCCTCAAAACGACGCTATAGAGCACTGCACACCAGAACAACTAGACGCAAGACCAGTTTTTCCCCGAACACAATTGGAATGTGTGGGAGTAGGAATACAGATGAGAAAACAAACTTCTAGCAGCAATGTTTATTGCAGATAATGACTCAGTAAAACCAACATGCAACTTCCGGCCTTTTAAAGAAAAACTATGAGCCTTAACCAATAACATTAAAATATGTCCTGCACCTGCGTGGCAGAAGAAAAGTCTCTGCTCACGCCTGCGCAGACATAATACCCCTTCCCCCTTCCTCGGGGAAACTTTGTATACCACAAACATAATCATCCAGATACATTGGTCTACAGTGGCTTCGCATTGACTGGCGGCTCGCCTGTATTTCTGTCGGGCCCTCACACGTTGACTGCATTCTCTACGATTTTTCAACTACATCAGATGTCTTACACATATTCTCTGGGGGGCCCTGCTGAACATATCCCTCAGTTAGAGATGGGGAAAAGCGAGACAAACTCCGTGGCAATGGACCCTTAATAACAGATGTTTCATTCTGCACTGGCCTCAGCCCTTCAGATACCTTTTCATTGCATTGTTGTCCCTCTCGCTCTTCTAGATTCCCACCCCAGTTTATTTCTTCCAGCTCCCTAATGACTGTCCCCTTCACTCAGCTCTGAAGCTGATCAACATGTCGGCGCCACGGGACCCATCCTTGAGCTCCACCCGGTATGAATGGGGACCCGTAACATCTGTAATCTATGGGTTGACCAGTATAATTCCGGGCATATACTAATCACCTTGCTCAAAGATTCTGACCGTACTTTCCCAGTCTGTGAGGGTTTTTGTTGAATAATCGAGGTGTATTCTATCTAAATTTGTTCTTAGCCGGCGACCCATAAGTAATTCGGCTGGAATCTTTCCGGTGGCTACACAGGGAGTGATATGTTGGTTGAACAAATACTTATCAAGTTTCTCCTGATAGTCCCCTGGACCAATTCGAGTCAAGGCCTCTTTCGTCAATTGCACCATTCGCTCCACCTGCCCGTTACTCGCAGGGTAAAATGGCGCGACCAGGGCATGACGTAATCCTCAGTTTACTAGGAATACCTCGAATGCTATTGCCGTAAATTGCGGCCCATTGTCTGATACCAACACATCCGGCAACCCATGTGTCACAAACATTTTGTTTAATACTCTCACAACAGCATCCGTCGTGGTTGACCTCATTATGGTCACCTCCAGCCATTTGGAATAGGCATCACAACAATTAGGAAGGACATCACCTTTATCGGCACTGCAAAATCGAGATGTATTCTAGACCGGGGCCTTTTGGTGTTTCCCAGTCCTGTGGTGGTGCTGCAGGAGGTGCCGGACTCAATTCCTGGCATGCTTGACACAACGCCACCCACTCTGCAATATCTCTGTATATATTTGGCCACCACAGATAACTATGGGCCAATGCCTTCATCCTTACAATTCCGGGATGGCCTTCGTATAGAGTCTCTAATAATGATTTCCTTAGCCTTGAGGGTATCACTACCCGATTCCCCCACAATAGGCAACCCTTCTGCACTGAAAGTTCGTATTGCCTTGCCTGGAATGGCTTAAACTCTACACTCCCTGTCTCTTTAGGCCATCCCATCCATACCCAGTTTAACACTTGCATGATTGCTCGGTCTCTTCTCGACTGGGTTGCCACTTCCGCGGCCATAACAAGAATGAATGGCATGGTCTCAAACAGCAGTACTGATGCTGCTGGAGCTGGATCCTCCACTAGATTAGGTAGCGGACATCAGTTTAGGCCGTCAGCATGGCCCAGTTCTATGCTGGGTTGATGTATAAGTCAATAACTATATGCTGCTAAGAACTCTGTCCAACGCGTCATTCTTGGGGACAGGACCTGCGGTGTTTGCTGGTCCCCTGCGATTAGTCCCAAAAGTGGCTTATGATCTGTCACTAAATTAAATCTCCTTCCATAAACATATTCATGAAATCTCTTAATTCCCGTCACCGCAGCCAAAACCTCTTTATCAAGTTGGCTGTAGTTTCTCTCGGCAGATGATAATGTCCTAGAAAAGAACGCTATTGGAGCCTCACGATTGTCTGGAAGGCGATGACTCAAAACTCCCCTGACTCCAAACAGGGATGCATCACACGTCAGGACTAACAGCAGATGTTCATTAAACTGAACTAAGACCCTATCCAAGGAAATTAATTTTTTTACCCCCACAAATGCAGCTGCTTCTCTGTGCCCCCATACCCACAGCACCTTTTTTCCCAATAGTCGATGTAGTGGTTCAGCAACAGATGCCTTTTGTCGCAAAATCATACTATAGAAATTGAGGAGCCCTAAAAAGGCCTGGAGTTCCATCTTATTCCTTGGTGTTGGCGCAGCCTGTATTGCTTGTACTTTCTCCTTGGTGGGGTGCAATCCGGATGCATCGACCAGGTATCCCAGGAACTCGACTTGATTTACTGCTACTTTACACTTTTCTTCCTTTACCTTT
Organism: Pantherophis guttatus; assembly: GCF_059756535.1. Taxonomy (NCBI): domain Eukaryota; kingdom Metazoa; phylum Chordata; class Lepidosauria; order Squamata; family Colubridae; genus Pantherophis; species Pantherophis guttatus. Next base: position 76,552,976 of record NC_142066.1, read on the forward strand.
AGTCCAGCCTCTTGAAACCTTTGTAGCACTAGTCATACTCATTCAAATAATTCTGTTTTATTGGTAGCGGAGATGAGCACATCATCAAAATAGGGCACAACCCCGGGATGCCATATAACAAACGTTCCATCAGGCTTTGAAACAACCCTGGGGCCATGCTCACCCCAAACTGTAGGTGGTGACAACGGAACGCCCCCCAATGCGTTATGATTGTTTGGGCTTCTGCAGTGGCGTCATCTACAGGGAGCTGCTGATACGCTTGGGCAAGATCTAACTTTGCGAAGATCTTATCCCCCCGCCCCCAACGAATGTAACAAGTGCTGCATCACTGGTAACGGATAAGCATTATGTTGAAGAGCCCTATTCAACGTACATTTATAATCCGCACAAATTCAGACCGACCCATCTGGTTTCACTGGCGTCACGATAGGCCTCTCCCACTTGGCATGGTCCACCGGTTCCAGTATGCCTTGCTGAATCAATTTATCTAGTTGCTCGTCAACTTTGGGCTCTAGTGCAAATAGCACCCTCCTCGGTTTCATTTTTATTTTATTTTTTTTATTGAAAGAGTTTTACAAATACAGATTTTACCCCCTTTCCCCCCCCCTTTCCCTCCCTAACCCTCCCTTACCCTCCCCTACCCTCAAGACTTCCCCAGGATGAAATCCAAATCCAAATCATATTATATAATACTTTACCGCCCATCTACTCTACCCCCTGTGTACTATACATTTCTTCCTAACATACAACTATTCTACCCCATATATACTATGCATTTCTACACAACATTCAGCTAAAAGTTATCTGGTACTTCCATTTCTCCACTCCCGTACATAAATCTCTTGGATCCGGTCTTTTAGATATGCTGACATCTTCGCCAAAAAACTGGCCGTCTTCAGAGTCCATTCTTCGATAGTAAACATAACATCCCTTTCCCAATATTAACTAATCAATAACCTGGCTATTATATACTATCACCTTATACAATATCAATTTTATTTCACCCAATAAAAAAACCTTAACTATACCCAATAAAAACAATTGAGGAGAAAATTGGAGTTTTTTCCTCAAAACATTTTATATAACCCACCAAATTTTTATCCAAAAAACCTTCACTTTCTTGCAGGTATATATGATAATAGTAACATCCAAACAATCACTTCAGATTAATCCCTTCTTCCAACGGTATATTTAATGTCTTTAATTACCATCTGCCCCCATCATTGAAGAATACTTCCATATATAAAACCCCCCCGAGTGACTTTATATTTATATTCCATATGATATGACCAAAATCCAACCACAACGGTCGTCTTTGATTTTTCTTCTGTAATGTCTTTCATCTAAATTGTTAATTCCATCAACCGTGTTAGGGTAACAACCAGATCGTCTGCAAGTGCCCTTATTCTGTATTCCTCTTGCCTTATAGCTATTCCCTTCAACGCACTCATAGTCCATCTTTCACAAAGTTTGTAATAGAAAGTTTCAATTCACTCGATCACAGGCCTTCTCCTCATCCAAAAACACCAGCACTGCAGTGATCTGTTTATTCCTCTCAAAATAGTCCAATAAATCTATAATTTGCCTCACATTATCTTTCATATATCTACCTTCTATAAGTCCTGCTTAGTCATAATGAATCACTTCTTAAATAACTGGCAAATCTGTTGGCTAATACTTTTGCAAAAAAAAATTTGATCCATATTCAAGAGAAATATTAGTCTAAAATTTTTCTGATTTTGTAGAACCTGCTTCCTCTTAAGGGGGTATATTACCCCCTTGTTATGTTCAGCTTGGCTCCTCCCATGGCTTCTAATTTTTGTGTTTTACCCTTGATTCCCTTCTTGTATGGTGGCTTGGGTCTCTGCTGTTGTTTTTCTAGAATATGTTTGTAGGCTGAAAGAGTTATACGCTGATCTTTAGCTTTATAGTCCCCTGTGACTATATTGCCTCCATCTCCATCTGCTTCCACTGGATTTCAATCTCTTGTTCAGCTTGCTTTTCTTTATCACCCTTCTGCGTTTCTAACATTGAAGATGTACATGGAAATGTTGGGCCAGTTTTTAAAACATTGAGGTAAAATTCTTCCGCTTTTTCAACAGTATTTAGTCGATATCTCTCTCCTTGATACCTCAATATTATGCCAACTGGAGCATCCCATCTAAATAGAATTTGCTGTTTCTTTAATTCCATCACCAAAAATCCAAAATCCTTTCTGGCTCTTAACATCTTGGGTGGAAGCTCTTTATAAATCCCAATCTGCCTTCCGTCCACTTGTAAGGTAGAAACAAAAGACTTCTGCAGGATATCATTTCTTATTTTTTTATCTGTAAAGTAGATCACCACATCTCTAGGCAATTGCCTTTCCCTTGCCACCCACGAATTTACTCTGTAAACCTTGTCAATCTTGCAGAAAATCACATCAGGGCTAACCTTTAACATCACGGCCAAGGCATCAGCACAATCCCTTCTCAAATCCTCTCTGTTATTTTCCTTTATGCCTCTCAATCTTATAGCAAACTCCATAAGTCTAAATTGCATCATTGTCACTTCATTTTCAATCCTTTGCGTTTTATTGTCCACATTAGAAATTTTATAATCAGCTTCCTTGATTTTGGATTCTACTTCTGAACTAAGTTCTTGCACTCTTTTATCAATTTGGACCATTATTTCTGAGAAGCCAGTTAAAACTGTCAGTATATCTTGCTTCACCTTGTCATACTTTTCTTGAACCACCTCCTTAATTTCCTGTTGAGATTTTTAAAATTTCTGATTCATAATTTCATCTTGTTTCATCAGAGCTGCAACAATAAATTCTTTCAATTCTTCAAAACCAGTCTCCTGTATCTGGCTGAAAGGCTGCTCTTGTGACTTATGAGTGGGGGAGCCCCCCCCTACAGCTTTAATGCCTAGCTTTGTTTGCTGTAAAGCCATTCTGCCACGTAGTCTATCTTTTTCTGAAAAAGAAAAAAGGAAGTCTTCCCTCCCTTTTCACCACCACAAAGTCCTCTTAAAAATTTTCCCCAACTTTAATCAGTTAAGGGAAAAGGAATAGATCAAGATCTCTTTAAAAAAGATTTTTCAGTTTTCTTCTAGCCAGCGCTGTTACTTTAAGTACTTTGTAGCGTATTGAAACAATCATGCAAATCCACTTTTGCTTTCAGCTTTTCCTAGCGCTGAAGCCAGACGCCATTTTAACAAACTTTCATTCTTTCTCCATTCTTTAAATTCAATCACAGGGCTAGTAGAAATACTTGCAGTTTTAAGTTTCAGGTCCAGATTCCACCCTGTTTATTTTGATGATTCTCTTTACTTTCGCTGATAAAGTTGGTCGCGTCGTCTGGCTCTGCTGGGTGCAGAGTTGTCCCTGGAGCCTGGAGCCTCGGCGAGCTGGATAGGGAGCCTCATCCTGCTTCCTCCCCAGAAGCAAAAAAAGCAATCTGGGGACTCCACAGGGGGCTCAACCTGATCTCGCCGGCTCTCCTCACGGTTCCTGTGGAACTCAGAGTTTTTTGAGCCGCCTCTCAGCTGTAGAGGCGGCTCTTTACAGACGGCGGGGCTGGCGGTCTTGAGAAGACCATCTAGCGATGACAACGGCGCCAACCGGAAGCCTCAGTTTCATTTTTATTGATGCCACCTTGGGGTCCAAACTGAAGGATATCGGGGTACCCCTATATTCTCCCAACTTTCCGTCAAACACATTGGCGAACTCTTTACTCAACTCTCTGATGGTTTCTCCCTGTATTTTATGAACCCGGTAATCTCTAGCCCCAATGCTGCAAACCAATCCAGTCCCAGGAAGTTAAGCAGTGCACCTTCAACAACAACCAATTCGGAGAAGTCTTTATATTCTATGTGGAACGTTCTGCTACCCTTAATGGGGATGTTATTTCCTTGATAATCTCTCAAACAAATATGACTACGCATAAGCTTCCGCTCAGCTTTGTGTGGCACCAATTTCTGTAGAGTCTGCCAGGATACAATTGTTGTTGCCAACCCGTATTCACTTCCATCCGGCAGAGAGATCCCGCAATAAGGACAGTAATGTAAATTGTACTACTTTCTGGAATCCCCATTTGATTGCGCACCCTTTCTGAACAACACACATCCGTGTTAATAGTAAAACACTCGTCCTCTGGGGTTGTTAGCCTCGGTGGGCCATGCTTCCCCCCCATTTCAAATTGAAGTCTGTCCAGTTGGGGGGGCAAGCAACACAGCATGGCAAACTTGTGCTAAGTCACCCTTCTTCCCACACCGTCTACAAATCGTGTTTTTATGGCGACACATAGTTCTTGGGTGGTTTCCACCACACCCTATAAATGAGGAGAACAACTTTCGATCCTCTGCCCATCTACGCTCCTTGCTAGCTGCTCTCAACTGATGGACATCATCATGATTATTTCCCTCATCTTCAATGTCCTCCCATAATTCCATCTCTCCCTGATGGATGGTTTCCCCCCTTCTAGCCACCAGGGGGCTGCCCAGCTTCTGTATCTCTTCCATTGATCTATTCGATGATTCGGCGGCTTGCGCCTTCTCTACTGCTGTCTGTAGCGTTAATGTTGGTTTTGCCAATAATCGTCTCTGTAACCGAACATCCCGAACCTCACAGACCAATCTGTCTCAAAGGGCTTCATCTAAATTGCTAAATTCACAATAGATAGCTGCTTTCCTGAGGGCTGCCATATAACAACTGATAGACTCACCCTCTGCCTGGTCCCTATGGTAAAAAGCATGTCTTCTAGCAATGCAAGATGGTCGAGGAGCATAATGTTCCCTCAATTTGCTTAATAATATGTCCCAAGGAACTGTCTGCAGGAGTTGGGCTGCAATGAGGGCCCTTGCCATCTCAAACACTTTTTTTCCACAAATGCTCAAAAAAAGTGCTCGTTTACGATTGTCTGTGATAGTGGTATAGTCATTAGCTTCCAATATACAGTCAAAAAGAATTAGATAAGAATCCCACATCTGTGTTTCAGGATCAAACGAAACAAATTGTGGTGAGTTAGCCATTCTCTTTCCAAAACAAACAGTCTCCACTCATGTGTGCCTCTTTTATCTCTACGTTGGCTCAGGGCCCAGCAATTCATCCCTCATCGCCAATGGAATGTGTGGGAGTAGGAATACAGATGAGAAGCCAAACTTCTAGCAGCAATGTTTATTGCAGATAATGACTCAGTAAAACCAACATGCAACTTCCAGCTAATAGCCCCTTTTAAAGGAAAACTATCAGCCTTAACCAATAACATTAAAATATGTCCCGCACCTGCATGGCAGAAGAAAAGTCTCTGCTCACACCTGCGCGAACATAACAGCAATCTCTCTGCTAAACAAATAATTCCCTCCACACTGTTGAACTAGTTACTAAGTCTGCATTACTATTAATCTTCTCATCATTCCAATCACCCATCTCCTCCCACTTATGACTGTATGACTGTACCCTTGTTGCTGGTATCTTTAAGATTTATATTGACTGTTTCCCTATGACTATCATTAAGTATTGTACCTTATGATTCTTGATGAATGTATCTTTTCTTTTATGTACACCGAGAAAGTATGCACCAAGACAAATTCCTTGTTTGTCCAATCATGCTTGGCCAATAAAGAATTCTGTTCTGTTCTGTTCAATATCTTTATAAATGACTTAGATGAGAGAATAGAAGGGGAACATCAAATTTGCAGATGATACTATACTGGCAGGAATAGCCAACACCCCAGAAGACAAACTCAGTATCCAAAAAGATCTTGACAAACTTGAACAATGGGCCCTATCCAACAAAATGAATTTTAATGTGAAGAAAAGCAAAGCTTTACATTTAGGCAGGAAAAATAAAAAATCGGGCAACCTGTAGTGGTGACTGTGGGAGGCTCTGCCCACCTGCCCAGATGTAATGCACGAGCACTGCACATGCGCAAGAGGCCATGTGCATGCGCAGAGGAGGCACATGGGAGTGAAGCTCCCATTTGCGAACCAGTAGGGAAGGTAAGTGAATCCCACCTCTGACTACTTCCATGTTTCTAGATGAGTTGGCAAGACTTTTTCACTAACAGTTATAGCTATCAATCTATGTCAATTAATTCCAGAGAAATAACTTCCTAATCAAGTTAATTTCATTTAGTTTCTGAGTACTTTTTTCATAGCAGTTTTGGAATATCTTTTTTATGTGGTGTATTAGCAAAAAGTATGTCTGAAAATAAAACAACAGTGTAATAAAGCATGTACATTTTTAAAAAACTAACACATTAACCCTTCATTCCAGCTACAAGGATCTAGTAATAGAAATGATACTGTAAATATCCTTATATTGAATTATGTCTTTTGTGTCAGTCATATTATAACGTGAATGCCATTTGGGCAATAACATAATATATAGCTGAATAGATATGTAAATTTGCTTAAATAAAAAATAAGACTGATGCATGGCATAATTTCCCCTCCTGTTTGTGACAATGCTTTCAGTAACATGGAAATTTACTTATTATTAATTAATTCATTAATAATTCATTAATAATTTATTCATTCATATTCTTTCTTTATTATTTTTGCAAATAACTCTAGGCATATCCAACATATCTTCCTCCTCCCCCTATTTCCTCACAACAACAACCCTGAGATAGTGGGTTGGGGTGAAAGAAAGTGACTGGCCCAAAGTCACCCAGCCAGCTTTCATAACTAAGATGTGACTTGAGCTCAGTCTCCTGCTTTTTAGGTTGGTACCTTAACCACTACTCAAAAACCAAGAAACTACACCTGTTTACATTTCAAGAACAAAGCTATTTTTTAAATGATTATTGTTATTGATATTATTCAGCCCATTTATATGCATCATCCCAATGACTTTGTTATTTATTTATTTATTGATTGATTGATTGATTGATTGAGACTTATATGCCGCTCTTTCTCCGAGAGGACTCAGGGCAGCCCACAACAATAAAACAGAAAAATAAAACAAAAACTCCAGGTCAAAAGTTACACATAAAATCCCTAAAATCGATTAAAATCCATTTTAAAAACCCACATCAGTCCAGGCCGGTCAGGCGAAATAGCCACATTTTTAGTTCGCGGCGGAAAGAGCGAAGGTCAGGGTCCATCCAGAGCTCCAGGGGGAGCTGTTTCCAGAGGATAGGTGCGCCCACAGAGAAGGCCCGCTCCCTAGGGATTGCCAGCCTACACTGTCTGGCTGACAGCACGCCGAGTAGGCCCTCTCTGTGGGAACGCACCGGGCGATGGGGAACTGTTGCTGGCTGCAGAAGGTCCGCCAAATACCCCAGTCCTAAGCCATGTAGGGCTTTATAGATAATCACCAGCACCTTGAATCTCACACGGAGGGCAACCGGTAACCAATGCAGGTCGCTCAGGAGGGTGTAACATGAAAGCTTCGGGACACTCCCATCACTACCTGTGTGGCCACATTCTGCACCAGCTGAAGCCTCCGAGTAGTCTTCAGGGGCAGCCCCATGTAGAGAGCGTTGCAGTAATCAATCCGGGAGGTGACCAGTGCATGAGTGACTGTGCGTAGGGCATCTCAGTCCAGGTAGGGCGCAACTGGCGCACCAGACGAATCTGGGCAAATGCCCCCCTGGTCACGGTCGTAACATGATATTCCAGAGTCAACCGTGAATCCAGGAGGACACCTAAGTTGCGCGCCCTGTCAACAGGGGGCAACACTTCACCCCCTATAACCAGTGGTGGAGCATCCCCATGGAACCGAGATGCTGGTACCCACTGCCACTTCATCTTGGCAGGGTTGAGCTGAAGCCTGTTCCTCCCCATCCAGAGCTGCACCGCTTCCAGGCACTGGGACATCACGTCGAGGGCATCACTGGGCTGATTCGGGGTGGATAGAAAAAGTTGGATATCATCAGCATACTGATGATACCCCACCCCAAAACCATGGATGATTTCCCCCAGCGGCTTTATATAGATGTTGAACAAAAGGGGAGAGAGGACAGGCCCCTGGGGCGCCCCACACATAAGCTTGCAAACATAACAAAATGTTATGCAAACATTTTTAAAAATTTGTGTACTGATTCTTTAAATTAACTTTCTTCCAAAGTGCTCTTGTGGTATACATACTGTATGTGAGTGCCCTGTTTGTACTCATATTTTTCTTACAAGCAGTCTAGAAGGTAAGTTAAACCATGAGAAAATTTAACTGGAATTAAATTAATTTATGAATGAGAGGGAATCTGAGTCTTCTTTATCCATGGTCAAGACTACAAGTGTATGGCACACTAACGTGAACAAAAGGAAGTGTTCATTCACCAAAATACTATGACAAAACAGACATAGTATCCACAAGAACAGAGGCCATGAGATGAATGAAAGTCATTT